>NC_046672.1:22352775-22652775 GCF_004382145.1 Drosophila mauritiana | reverse complement strand
GCCAACTTTCGAGCCCCCGAAGGCGATGCGTTAGGTTCGATACCCTGTCGGAGGGGATGGTCCTACTGGTGTCAGATTTTATATGAAAAATACCATCGCATTTAAAAGAAAATAATTAAGGTATGCATCAAAAACAGTGAAGGAGAGCGGTATTTACTGCATACTTTTGGACACCTTCACAAGCCATGGATGGTAAAGAACTTAATTTTAAAGTGAAACACACAAGCATGCGTTCGATTATGAAAAGCAAACAGAAGAACAAAGATCCAAGAAGTCCAAACAAATTCTCCCAGTGCTAAATTTTCGCCCATTTTCCACTGACAGAGTGTTGTATATCATGTAAATAAGGGCACTCGAAACTTCGATCCCCAAGGCTTGGCCTTATTTCAGCGTGTTGCTCCGTCTCGTTTCGCCGACTCTTTGCCAGGGTCTTGTTTTTTTTTTCTATTTTCCAGCTCTAATGGCGTGTTTGGTGCTCCGTTGTGTTGTTGTGCTGACTGTTGTGTGACCTTCGTTTACGTGTTTGGCAAGTTCATTTTTTGCGCGCAAGTAAACTCACAGTCCCACAAGTAGTTGCAAGTGATGCCGAGTGCTCGGGAGGTTGAAGTGAGTGTGTGTGCGTGTCTGTGGCATGCGCCCATTATGTTCCCTATATGCTTCATAATATGAACTTTGCGTATTTCCTTCGACGCGGGTGCAAACATGTGTAAGAACTCTGACAAATGCTTGTATGAGTATAAGCATATAAATATAAATAAGTTTGTGTGTCAGCGGATAACTTGTTCCTCACACAAGCGGGTCACACACAGTGGTGATCAGTCTAATAGTGCCTTGCATCTAAATATTCAATTTAAAGGGGCGCCATTGTTCTGAGCTGCTTCCAATTCAGCATGGGTTAAAGGATTGCCTTATGATGGCAACTAAGAATAGATGTTGGGTGGGTGTATTTAGGAGCGTAATTTGCACCTGGTGCTACTGTCATGCCCGTGCTTGTCCGAAACACACGCGCCGCCTTCCTTTGTTTGCATACTTATCTGTCTCGGTGTCGCTCGCCGCACTCTACAACCTAATTTGGCCGCGTTCTGCGCATTTCTTCATTTTTCATGCATGCTAATGTGTAATATTTTGACAGGCGTTTTCCATCCACCCACTTGGAAAGGCCACCCGCCTAAGCCAGCACCTCGGATGGCCCACAAAGTCAGTAGACAGGCTGTCTAGGCTGCTTACAGCTGCGTATTATGGCAACATGACTTTGGCATTTCCCTCCCTCCGGCCGGCGTCCAAGGCCTTTGCCATTCTACGCTTTTTCCGCTTTCACCATTTTCCTCTTCCCGGCCCACCTTCCCACTTTATATGCAAATGTGTTTGGCTTACGCTCGTGCTTAAGTCAAATTTATGGGGGATAAGTTTTGGCTAGAATTTTGACCAATTGTGCGACAAATGTTTATTAATTGCGGTGGTCATTTCGAAAGTCCTGGACGTCCCCCTGGACGTATTGGCTGCTTGAATTCACATTATTATTGTTATCATGTGGCTTTTGATAAATGGGAGCAATGCGTGGAAAGTTGGATACCTTTTGGAGTCAAGTTGGAGTGGTGCCCAGGTCCGCACCACTCAAACATACTGAGGCCACAATGGGTAATTAGTGGAAACTTTCATTTCAAGACTGGTGTAGCTCAATCAACTGAAACTAAATATTGATTGACCTACTTCAAGGCGGCACCCCAAGGGTTTTTAATTCCCACGGATTGCCGTTGTTGTCGTACGTTAAGAAGCAAAGTCTTCGGCAACAGGTAACCCCAGGCTCCAACTTTTCTCATTTAATATTTGCCAGGGATCTAGCCCAAGTTTGAACTTTCCTCCGCTTTAATGTATACACAGATGCCACACGCACCCATATGCAGGGCGCTCATATGCAGAATTTCGCGAACACTCGTATGTACGTCCGTGCATATGAAATACCGCATGGTGTGGAGCCGCCGTCGGTCCGCTTTGCACAACTGGCAAGCTGTTCATGGCTGACGAACATTTCCATAGTTTTACAGCGAAATTTGCTTAATCCGGGAGAACGCCTCCAGCGGTTGCACACGGAATCTTGGGCCGGAGTCCTGGAGGACCGGATTCTGAAGACGGAATGCAGTGCAGGCCGAGGGGGCGACTGACAGAGTGACGGGATGAGAATGACGGCAGATATGCCTTGGGGGGCTTCTGTAAGTCCCGGGTTAGGCCATTTCATTCCATTTCCACTTCCATCGCCATTTCATTTCATCCCATTCTCCGATCCGCCATCGCAGTTCGACAAGGCCAAATTCAATTGCATTTGCATGTGTGGATGGGTGGCGTGCATGTTGGCGGGTGGTGGTGCTCTACATCTCCCTTTTTTATTTCGCATTTTAATTTTCTTTTGCAACTGCAGTGCCACTAGAAAAAAAGAAAACTGGCGGTGGGTAAGAAACAAAGAGATTGACAACGACTTACAGCTGTGTTCATAAAAATAACAGTGCTTGACACCTGCGAGTTTAAGATAAAACATCCTATAATTCACAATTTTAATGGGCACATTAGGTATTTAATATTAAGCAATTTAACAAATTTTTCACATTTATTTCTTTTATAGTTTCGAAAATATAGATTAAAACAACATAATAGGCAGAATTTCTGGTGTTCAATAATAGCAGTGCTAGAAAAAATTCTTAGCTTAAGAACTAACATTCTTTTCTCCTGGGAGCAGTGCTGTCCTCTACCCACTAAAATATAATTTTTTTTATTTATTGTCCTTTTCAATATACATATTAACTCACATTTTAGAAAATATTGATAAATTCGGGACTAATCTAATGAACAGCCTAAAAGTTGTGAATTTGCTCAAGAATGTAAAGATAAAAAGGATAGCTCGAAAAACTAACGGGACTTTCTTTTTTTTCTATCTACACATTCCATTTTCCAAAAAAAAGTAAAAAGTATAAAACGTCGATCCCGAAAAGGGATATAGAAAAATAGCTTTGTAGTTCTTAGTTTCTCTTGCACTGCTATTTCCTTGAACACAGCTGTAAGTGTGCACTATTGCAGTCAAGATTTCACCATAAAACAAGGGAGAATGCTAGAGTAGAGTTCCCTGACTATCAGATATGAAAAAATATTGAAACATTTTTAAAAGTGTGGCCGTGGCAGTTTTGGGCGGTTTGTAGGCGTTAGAGTGGACGTAGCAATATAGGTCTCTAGAATCTGTATGCTAAATCTTAACCTTCTAACTTTTATAGTTCCTGAGATCTCGACGCTCATACGGACGGTCAGACGGACATGGCCAGTTTGACACGTCTATTGATTCTGATCAAGAATATTTATACTCTATATGGTCGGAACAAAGACACTAGAATAATTGAATATTCTAGTGTCTTTGTTTGGAAACGCTTTCTTCTACCTGTTACATACTTTTCAACGTGTCGCCATATACTCTGAATTTTGCCATGGAATGTTTAAAAACACATGGTAGATACATATTTTGTATATTCATGAGTTACCAATTGCAGACTTATATAGTCGATTTTTAGCTCATGTATCTCAAACACAATAGATGGCAGGACTACGCATAGACAGAATGTAAGATTAAAGCTCATTTTGAGTGAACTACTGGTAGCCTAACGAGAATTTCAACACTGCTGAATGTCAACACCTTGCTGAATGCAGTGGCATTCGATCCCCGTTCTACCAGTGCAATCGATTCACTTTCTCTCACTCTCACTATACCGATAAGAGCGTCCTGGGCCGCGGGGAAATAATAAAGAAAAAACACTAAACCGAGATTATGCAAATCAAAGGCACCCACCGCCCATCGCCACCGCTTTGGGGAACAACGACCACATTGACTTGCGCCCTCATGCATATGGATGCGTGCTCGACGTATTTGTTTATGCGCCCGCCATCTTGTTTGATCAAACACGAGCGCAAGCACATCTGTATATTTATGAGCTACCGCCTCGCCCCTTCCACCAGCAACCCCATTCAGCACCCGCACACAGCCTGGATTAACCGCATCTCAGCCAATGTAACGGCACTTTGTGCGAGCTGTGGTATATATCCATACATCCATGTGCATCCATCCAACACATCTATACAAAATTGTACAACGCGAAAAATACAACTCTGTAGCGTTACTTTCGTACAGAGCTAGCACATCAACAATTGTACCGCAGGCATACATTACATACAAACATTAGTATTTACACATTTTTAATCGATAATAGGTATTCCATACAGTATGGTATGGCTTATCGCTGTTTACATGGTTAAAACTAATAATAATATGCGACCCTCGTAGAACTGAAGGGTTAGAAGGTATGCAACAGGCTGAAGGATGCAACTGACCCTATAAATTACTTGTATTCCTGATCAGGATAACTAACCGGTAGACTCCAGACAGAATAATAATACATCAAATAGAATAAATTACAATTGGAATAATAATCAGAATAATAATTGGCCGCAAAACGGGAACTTTGGACAAAATAATAATTGAAATTCAAATAACAATTCTATGGTAGATAGTTCCATAAGTTAATACCTCGTCCCAATAATAATTACTATCGTCAGAGCAATCATTATAAAAATGGGTATAATAATAACAGACAGAATTATAATAATTTTTCGCAAAGAAATAATTTAAATCAACATCAAGAGAGAAATTGAAATTACCATTAAAAAGGGAAGAAACTGGGACCGTAAGTCAACCATCCCAGAAAGGTATGAAAATAACTAAAATTGATGATCATATTTGATGATCTTCATTTATTTGAAGATCATATTTAGATCAGAACCCTACAGAGAAATGCCACATAGAACAAGAATATACAGAAATACAAAAAACAACTAAAAATATTATTTATAGCAAAAAATATGTCATGCTATGTCAGTCTCAGATTTCGCGTAATAATGAAATCGATAGAATGCTAAAAAAAACAAACTATAAGACCAAGTAGAAAACCTTTTAATTCACCAGTCCTAGTAGTACCCAAAAAGGGTCAAAACGAAAATGGAACTCTAAAACATAGACAAGTTTTGACTATACACTACATAACTAAACGAAAACACAATACCGGACAGATACCCGATGTAAGATCATATCATCGACCCATATGTAATATTGATAGTTAAAGAAATTTCTAAAGAACAGCTTCTTGGCCGAGGTTGATTGCATTAGGGTTAAGAATTATAAGATCAGATTCGGGAGAAGATCGAGAACGGTTTCCCCTTAAGGATAAGCAAATAACCAGTGTCTTGTAATAGTGTAAGTGAAAGAGTTTATCATCAAAAAATATAAAATTATATTAAGACATATATTATTTTTTTAAATAACTAAACAACATCAATTTTAATTTGGATGCTCTCACCTTCATCAACATGCACATATGTATATCCACATGCATATCCACATTTCCTAATGGAGCATAAATATGCATACCTTTCTGTTGGCGGGTGTGTGTGCAACAACCAATTCGATTTCCATTTCTGCACAAAATTTATGCGCGAGTGCAATGCAGTTTTATTGAATTTGATTAGAAACTCATCAAGGCTGCTGCTTTTGTGGCTGCTGCCTCAGTGCTCCAATGCCTCAACTTGCATACTGCCAGGTGGCACAAATGATGTGAAGGTCGTTCATTACGGTGGCGATGACAGAGGAGCCAAGGATCCAAACAGCCCGACATAACTTTGAATATGCAATGGGGCTGAACTGCAATGGCGTTTGGGCTGAGTTCTTTTCATGACTGCTAATTATGACTGTAGAGTATCAAATGTTTCTCACGAATATACTCGTCCAACTTTAGTAGCATTATTTTCTTCTTCCAAAAATGTATGACTGTAACACTCCGGGTAAATAGGTATGATGACCAAAAGGAATTTGCTATAATTGCCACCGTAAGAAGTTTAAGCTACCGGGTGCTATGGTACATAATCACTCTAAATAAAAGTATTGCTTATCAAGTAAACGTGGCTTATTTGTGTTTTTTAACATAGAGTATAAAGTCAAAAAAGTATTGACTGGGGCTACCTGTCACCTTTTTTAGATTCGCTTTTAATAGTGTAAAGACCGTTTAAATATAAATTCTTGTTTAAGAACAGAGTGCTGCATGTTTTTTGCCATGTGCCAAAATAATAGATTCATTCCACCCGCAAGTTGAATATAGAACCAATTGTAAGAAGATAAGTACTAATTAATACTTAATTAATACGATATATATTACTTACGCTAACGGTATCGATAATTTCACTACGATGAATACGGTTGGTATTATCGAACGATTCAAGCAATATTAAAACTAATGCACGCCATTCTATAACGGTTTCGCCATTCATTTAAACAAGAGAGTCGAACCAACGACTACGCTTACATCCTGCTCACATCCTAAATGTTGCACGAACCCTTTGTCCAGATATTGGTTTTCACATTCGACGGTGCCCATACTTCTTTGCTGCATTTTTCCGCCGCCGGCTCTGCAACGAACTAATCTGCAATTTGCCACGTTCCCACGGGAGTTCACCCCACTACCTACCACGCCCCCTTTGTCGGTACGCCCCGTTCGGACGGTGCTTATGCAAAGCATATTGTTGCTCATTATCTTCACAAGGATTAACATGTTATCCACAGCACGCTCGGCCGCTTCCCATTACGCGTGGTCCTTGCTCCTGCACTTGCTCTCTTTACTCCCCACTTTCCCGCACTTTTCCCCAGCCAGCACTTTCTGACCATTTTCTCCTGGCCCCATCTTCCCGGCATTTCTTGCTTGCTTTGCTTCTGCAGCGCTGTTCCTGTTGATTTTTGCATGTCGCTGGCTTTGGTTTTTCGCCAGGTTTCCATGGACTTTTCTCAGTTTTTCTTGTTTTTTCGCTGTTTTTTAGGTTTTCCGCATATTTTTTTGGCCTCTCGCTTTTTGCGCGCTAAGTACAAGCCTCTTCAGGCAGCTTTAGGGCGCCTTGCGAGCGTCGAATGTGTAAGAAGAATTATTACCGCATTTCCGTTTTTAGCCTCGCGCTCCGGCGGATTTGTACGTTGCCCTTGGCTCCCTTAACCATCCGGTTAGGTCGTGCACCTTTCGCGCCGTAGTCCCGATGCTCCGGGATCCGCGCTTGATACCCGGATTGTTGTGGCCCTCTGGCTGGCGTATTGCTTACAAATTGTGCGTCTCCTCGCCAGCGGCAGTATTTTCTGATGCAATTTTTGCTTTGATGTCGCTCATACGCCGAGTTGCACGTGGCCTCGGAGATGTGCTTTTCGCTCTTTAGGCAAGAACACCAGTAGCTGTGTCCTCGGCGCGGTATCAAGCCTCGGAGCAAGTTCCTAATAATTATTATGTATATATGTATATATTATCAACTTTCTGTATCGCCTCTAATAAAACACGTGGTCAATTTAATAAATTCAAGTTAACCTTTTTTCGAAATTAGAATTCTTTTTTACGGGCTTAGCGGCCCTTGGCTTAACGTGTTTACCTTCGCCATCCGACACCTAGCCCCATCCACCCACTTGTTTTTCGACTTGAATTCTACGTTCTTCCTGCTTTGTTTTTGCGAATTTTTCCTTGACAAAGAACGCTCTGCTGATACAATTGCAGAGGTAACAATAAAATAAGCACCAAGGGTAGAACAAAAAGGAGGAAATAACACAAAGCGTTGAGATTGATTGAATTCCGAATTTTTAAGCATTTCGCCGCAGTCCAAAATTTCGTTAGTCAAACTGCAGGAGCGAGTGCACGGAACCGAAAACTGCAAAAAAAAGAGCACGAAGCCCCTTCAAGAAAAAAAACAAGGAAATGGGGACGATATAAATATTGCAGAAACATTTTGAAGTACAGGAATATTCAACTTTAAGTCGAGCTTATCCGCAGACTAATAAAACATCAAAAAAATGCTGTATGAAATGTTATACAAACTTTTGAAGCATTTGGGGGCAACACGGTATCTATGAGTTTTTATTTTAAGGACGATTTGTGAAATGGTACGGTGGTGTAGAAATTGTGCCATAAGGTTGCTTAGCACGTTTAGAAATATAAACCTCTGTAAAGATCCCCGAAATTGGGTAATTATTTTCATTCGATAAATAGATATACTTATTGACCAAACCTGTGCCGAGTGTAAAAAAAATACAATATTATTGAAATTACAAGAACCAAGACGATTGAAAAAAACTTCAACTTGGGAACCCAATTCGTGTGATTCACCCACGATAGCTATTTATTTGGAAATGAGGGGCGGAAACTTTAAAACCCGTATGTTCACGACGCTCGTCTTCCCGCTCTTCTCTTTCTTTTTAGAGCCGTAGAGTTCGAGGCAATTGAATAAGCGATCCACAATCACGAGTCAATGTGTGAAGGTGAGTACAGCACTCGAACTACACGCCCCTTTTTACTCCTGTTGACCAAATCCGGATGCCCAGATTCCCTATCAGCTTTCACAAACCGAAGAACACTAAAAAAAAAAAATGAGCGGCTTACGAGCCACATTGGACAGCAGCGAAAACTTCGAAACGTGTAACCGATAATTGTTTGAATTGGTTAAAAACTGATTAAACTTTTCGTGACTAAAACGAGTATTTAAGGATTTTTTTTCGGTAATGGCTCATAAGTAGGTCTCTCAACATTTGCAGCTCTGTTAAAACTCCTAGAATTCTCAATCTTTAGATGCATCTGAAGAATACGAAAAAACGTTGAGCAACACAGGCGAGAAGTGAAAGCCGGTGCCATAAAAAGAAACAAAAGAAGGCGGCGACCAAGGTGACCAGGGAAAGCCGGAATAAAAGAGTGTGAAGAGGACTTGTGCATATTGAATTAAGAGACAAGTGCAAGCAAGTTTGAGGCTTTTTAAACTGTTTACGTGTGTGTGTGGAGTCCTGACCGACTGCGGGTGTGTGGGTGAGCGGTTACATGAGAGTGCGAGTGTATGAGGGCCATTATTTTGTTATAACAATGGCGAAAGTTTCGAGCAATGGCCACAAGCTGAGGGTTCAGTGCCTTCCCACTTCTCCACACAATTCACCCATCGCCTCAAGTGCACCGAACACTTAACACAATCAATACACGCACGCACACACACACACACAGAAGGGATGCGAAAATGAGAGAGGAAAATGAGTTAATGGAAATTCTTAGCAAGTATTGTGATTTGACAGCTGCGTGTAAGCTTACGAGCAATAGGCGACTGCACGGAAAATAATACTATAGTCGACTTCCCCGACTATCAGATACACGTTACTCAGCTAGTGTGAATGCGAACGCGAAATATAATTTTTCTGTGATATCGATATATATGTCGGTGAATAAAATGAAAACAAATTTAAAAATGGCGTGGCAGTTTTGAACGGCTTGCTGGAGTAACAGTGGGCGTGGCAACATAAATCAATAAACTTTGCTGCGACAATGTATCTAGAATCTGTATGCTTAATCGCAACCTTCTAGTTTTTATAGTTCCTGAAATCTCGATGTTCATACGGGCAGACGGACAGGGTCAGCTGGACATCGCCTTTTGACCTGATCAAAAATATATATACTTTATATGGTCAGAAACGCTTCCTTCTGACTGTTGCATACTTTTTAAAGAATCTAGTATACCCTTTTACTCTACTAGTAACGGGTAAGTAGATCGCTCCACGTTATCAGTTTCTTTTGCCAGGGAACTCAGATTTTAACACCAATAAATGGAAAATCCATTAAAATCGACAATCAGCAATTAAATATTTATAGCTAAAAGACAACTCAATTTCACTCGTAATTTTCTACGACTTTTTTTTGCGTGTACGATAAATGGAGTCGAAAGAAAGGGTGCAAAAGATGTTAAAGCATCGACTAACTGCACAAAGGCCGTCCGAAACTGTCAGTGTAAAGAAGCCCGTCTCCTTTTACAATTGAATCTCGCTAAGGAAAACCTCTCTCCCGAGCTTTCCTTTTGTGTTGAGGAGGGAAAACTTCAGCAAAACTTGAAAAAGAGCAAGTTTGAGAGTGCGAGAGTATGAGTGCTCCAATTTAACTTGGAGAATTTGAGGGATCCCCAGGCGAACGACGGTGGTGTTTGTTTGTCTAATAAAACCTCTCCCAATACACACACGCCTCATTTTCCTTTTTTTCATTTGTGCGTGCACAACCCGTGGCCCAGCATCATTCATTCATTCATTAATTCATTCATTCTTTTCATACCATTCGAATGGTATGCATTCTATTTAAGCCCGTTTTTTGCTGGCTTTCTCCAACCGACATTGTTCTACAAATTGATGTTGGCCAAGAACAAGAAAAAAGTTAATAGGGACCTTCAATAGGAAAAGAGAGCATCAAAAAGTGGAGGAGATTTGAAAAACATTTCTGCGTACTTATATCATTATTTTTCATAAACTTAAACTATTTATTTAAAAAATATCATTATGTGAACTTAAAATGTTCTATAATGGTATTACCAAGCAAATAAGATTAGCCCATTGATAGATAATCCTGGATTCTGTCCTAACAGCTACTAAGGAACTTTAAGTTCATTAAAATACAAATTTTAGTTAATCTAAAATTAAGTATAAAAAGTAAAATTAAGTAAAAATTGTATGGAGCTGTAAAGTTATTAAACAAAAGAACTGACTTTGTTAACGACAATTCTGAGTGACCCTGATAAGTTATGCGACCAAAAGTACTCCTCAAATATTCGGGCTATCCGTTTTTGTGGTTTGTTTCCCTTCCCTCTGATTGATGTATTAAGCCATGTCGGAGCCTTTTGTGGGCCGTTCATCTCCCGAATCCGTCCCCCAGGATATCCCATCCCGATCCAGTTCATCCCCAATATCCGTGCCTGTCTCCATAGGCTTCTGCGTCTTGATAAATGATTCGTCGACGATGGTCAGCGGCAGCCATGTGCCATAAAAGTCAGAGGATAAATGGAATCAAACATAGTTATTTCAAAATGCAATGCCACTCAATTAGACGCGTAGCAAATGAATTTATCAACATTATTGGAATTATCTTGGCCATTAAAATCTAACGCTGTTCTGGGCATTTGCTTTTTAACGAGGAATTATAGCTGCATTGTTGTTTGTTATTGTTATTGTTAGCGTTAGTGTTATTGTTTTTTCTATTGTCCTTGTCACCAGAGGAGCGAAAATAAGAAGAGGAAAGTGCGCGTCTTTTATGACTTCCGTTTGGCTAAAATGCCGCAACGGGGCACGACTGTGGGGTAAAATTCGAACGGGTTGGTGTAGCGGCAGCTGCAGCTTCAGCTTGACTCCACGCTCGAATGCGCTTGAACCCACTGAAATCCGCCCAAAGCCACCCCCAATTGTCTGCTTTTGGCCACCGAAGGCAGCTGCCGTTGCCGAGCTTTGTTTGCAAAATAAAACTCACAAGCAAAATTGTAATGAAAAGCACAATAAACTGTCAGTTTAAATATGAAAGACTCCGCTGTCTGTCTGACTTTCTGAGCACCTAACGCTCGCCACGTCCCCAAGCGCCCACGACGCTGTATAAAAGACCGTCAGTGGTGGCCACAGTGGATTATTGCCAGTAAATACCTTCAAGATATGTGCATCTTTTAAAAAACCCTGCTCTTATACAATATACTTTAAAAAAACGTCTAAATGTATTTTAATTTTAATCCGAACGGTGCGTATAGCATAGCAATCACATACCCAGAATCAGAAAACCAGCCGACCAGACAAAAATCACTTAGAATGAAGTCAAATAAAAGAGCGTTGGGTTTCGTGTCGTATCAACCATAACTTAAAATGATATTTTCAAATAATACCCAGCAATAGCTGGGATATGTGTCATATTCGGTGGTATGCCCCTGGTAATACACAGATTTGCCCTAGAAAAGAGCTCAATGGCCACCTCGGAAGACAATGCCATTCCAGTGTCGTCTTTAAGGGACGAACGCGGGACTGACTACGAGTTAAAATCGTAGTTGCAGTGCAAGGCGGCGTCAAGTGGCGAGCGTTGAAAGGAGCAGCAGCAGTGTTCCACCCGACGTATACGTAATGCCCCACAAAGTCCTCGTTCTGCGCCTTTGTGCGAACTTGTCGCTACTTAGCGAAAAGCGAATAGCGCACTGCCAGCTGCGGGGAAATCAGCCGCCGTAACAATGTGCTGGGAAAACATTTGGGGTCACTTGTGGAAAATCTTTACCAACAGGGACAATGCTGTGAAGTGAATCCATAATGAATGCACTCATTCGACTGAGGTTGGTGTTTCGCATGTGAGTGCGTTCTTCGCAACCTTCGCGGTGTGCGCGCAGATTTTCTTCGGCTTCAGGGTTAAGTTAATACTGCCGGTGGGCAGATTGCGTTCCACCTCAATTGAATTCAATGGAATTGGCTAAATGAGGCAGAAATTATTTTTACAATAGTCCATTTTGAATTTGTTAGGGAATTTTGTTAAAATAAGTTATGCCTGATAACTTGATCCTATTGTAGAACATAAAAACTAATCTTACTATTAACGAGAGTATTTGGAATATGCGCATAGAACAGCCATTCAGAAATAATTGCTATATAAACTGCCCTAAATCGACTTAAGTAAACCCCGTTCCCCTCGTTAAAAGTCCTGCCCAGTGATGACATTTTGCGTTCATTCCGGACATGGGAACGTTAGCGATGCGGAGTTATTCTGCCTCCTGCCCGCCCAGAACCTCTCTAACATCTAAGCGCCATCCCCACTGCATAGTTTGTTGTCATTAACGGGCAGCGTCGCAGTCTGTCGCAGCCATGCCATAAATGTAAAATAAAGCGCAATACAAAAACAATAACTGTAACAATAACACTAATAACAGGCCACCAGGATGTGGGCACAGGGCCGTGAGTGGGCGTGGTCTTGCCAACAACGGCTGAGTCGAAATAAATA
Source organism: Drosophila mauritiana (assembly GCF_004382145.1). Lineage (NCBI taxonomy): Eukaryota > Metazoa > Arthropoda > Insecta > Diptera > Drosophilidae > Drosophila > Drosophila mauritiana. The sequence continues at coordinate 22,639,918 of NC_046672.1, read as the reverse complement.
AAGGGCATCAACAAACAACAGGCAACACTAATCGTACAAAAGGAGTCACATTGCCAAACAACGTCCAGTAAATGAGAAGTTATGAAGTTGCCAACGATCGAACCATTATTGTTGCGCATTTTTTCGAAAACTGCAATTATAAAAATCAAAAATCAGATGTAACTGAAGATCTCCTGTTCAAGCGTACGCCACTTTCTGTATTACGATCCAGAGGATCATTTAAGCCATGTCCGTCCGCCCATAACTAAACTTGCATCCCAATTTTAATACCCGTTATTCGTAGAGTAAAAGTGTATACCATATTCGTTTATAAGTATGTACCAGGTAGAAAAAAACGTTTCCGACCATATAAAGTATATATATTCATAGTCAGGGAGTCGTCTGTCCGTATGAACGTCATGATATCAGGAACTATAAAAGCTACGCGGTTGATTTTCAGCATACAGATTCTAGAAGCCCCAGCGCAAGTTTGTTGGCACATGCTGCAACGTCCACATTTTTGAAAAATATTTTGATATGTTTTGATTTTTGGGTTTTTTTTAATATTTTTATTCGGCTTGTTATCGTATTGATAAGAAACTTTTTGCCACACTAACGCCCACAAGCCGAATATTTTTCGCATTCTCAATTCCACTAGCTATTTAACGGGTATATGATAGTCGTGGTACTCGACTATATCAATTTGTCTTGCTTTATTATACCCGTTATTCGTAGAGTAAAAGGGTATTCTAGATTGGTTGAAAATAATGTAACAGGCAGAAGGAAACGTTTCCGACTATATATGTATCCGATATATATATGTATATTATTCGCTTCAAATATTTATTGTGACTAATCTTGAGTACAATATTACTGCACGCAGGCAGCCGAATTACATGCTAAAAGGAATCTCACAATAAGAGAAAAAAACTTTTGGTTACCGCGACCAAAAGAGGGAGACACAGTGCATTGACCTTATTACATACATATTTTCAAAATATATATTCTTGATCAGGATCAATAGCATAGTCGATCTAGCCATGTCCGTCTGTCCGTATGAACGTCGAGATCTCAGGAACTTTAAAATCTAGAAGGTTGGGATATAGCATATAGGTTCTAGGGACAAAGACGCTGGTTTATTGACCCATGTTGCCACCGCAAAAAACTGCCACGACCACACTTTGGATAAATGTGTTGATATTTTTCACATTTTTATAAGTCTTGTTAAATTCTATCGATAAAAACAATTTTGCCACGCCCACTCTAACGCTCTTAAGCCGCCTAACCGGTCACACCCACACTGTGAAACGATTTTTAAATTTTTTCTAATTTTTCCCCAATACCTATCGATATCCCAGAAAAATTATTAAATTTCGTATTCGCATTCAAACTAGCTGAGTAACGGGTATCTGATAGTCGGGGAACTAAACTATAGCATTCTCTCTTGTTTCGTAGTGCAGATTGGATAAATGTAGTATCTTGAGTCACTTTTTAATTGTTGATAATGGAAGGAACTGATTGCTTTTTAGCGTTCGACTTTTGTTGTTGTTTTGGGGTATACAATTAATAAAAGAAAACGAACTAAATTTAATAAAAACTGGAATTTGTTAAAAAACGCATCAAGAAAACTCACTAAGATGTAAAACACATTGCTAGCTTTTACGCCCGTTTTCTACCACTGTTTGCAGTTCGCAAAGGGCTTCCTGCTAACGCTCCGCCATTTCTTTTCACTTTCAATCAGCTTTCTGTGTCCAAATTAAAATGTATTAGAATGCCCGACTGCGTTTTTGCGACTTTGTTGGGAAATGCATCACTGACGACGACGAGTGTATATGTGGGCCATAAATCTCGACGCCTCAGCTCATTTGAAGCAGTAAATGTTCGGAAAGCGACAGCAATTAAAAACGGCAAACACCGAAGGAGCATAAAAACTGCACTGCAGCTTCCTTCTAAGACCACTTAACAGTTCCTTAAGCGTCCTCAGGACTTACCCCCCTTCCATCGTTCATCGAGCAACTCTGTTGCCCAAATGGCAGTCGTAAAATTTCGAAGATTTACGCTGCTTGGTCTAGAAAATGACATAATATCTTGTGAGGACAATGGGTTTGAAAGTGCAACAGGGCAAACGAAAATGCTATCCGATAATCATAACAGTACACACGCCTTCTTCAAAACATCGTGCAAATCAATGGATTACTATCCCATAGTTATTTAGAATTTACGCGAAGTAGTAAAGATTTTAGTTGAGTATAACTCTCAAGGTTTTAGTATGCATGGTGCCACAATGAACTTAATATCTTCGATGCGTGCCAAGAACTGATTAAAATACATTTACAAAATTGTATTCAAGTGAGTGTGGAAAAGTGCAGCCAAACTTAATCAGTATCAGTTTTACTACCGTTTTCCCATGGCATATTAATCAGCTTATCCGTGCTCCGTGCTGCTACTCGTCCGTCTGAAAAATAAAAGAAAATTACATTTGCTTAGCCGGTTTTAGGTTCCTGCATTTGCAGCACATCGCAGGGAGTCGGGGCTCAGAGGGAGTGACGAGGAGGAAACCAGGACCTTCACTTAGCCGCAGAAAAAGCGATTAAAATTCAGCACAACAATTTACTCCGTTTATGGGGCAACATAACTCCGGGACTCAATAAAAAAGTTGGTCGTTATAAAACAAAATGATTCTATCAAATTGAGATTTGTGCAGATCAAGCGGAAATCAATCTGTGCCCCTCACCGACTTAGTTGGCCGTCATCATCGCTCAAAAAATCATAAATAATTTCGTCCACCTTGTTGAAGACAACAATAAAATATTCATTGCTTGTTTATTGAATGTAATTTAACAACACTTAACCCGCTCAAGGGCGGTCGGCCAATCACAGTAGAACGGAGGAAGCGGGGAAAGCAGTCCCAGTCCAGTGCGGCCGTCAAAGGGATCTATTACGTGGTATTTAATCAGATTTTTTACGACCAACCAACAATAAAAATGTAAATGGACACGAAAGGATTGGCCTGGTCGCTGCCAGTGCCGTTTTGCCAAAAGGAAAAGCGCCTGGAAAGGACCCAGACCCCAGCAACTGACCGCCACTAAACTTTTCTGCTACGTTTAATGTTTGCTGTACCGTTCTGGGCTCTGCTGTTCGGTGCTGTTTCGTCCTGTTTTCCGTTTCCTGCGGCCTTAAGCGTCTTTATTTTGGCAGTTGGCTGACTTTGGCTTTTATGGCCATATGCCAACGCAGCGCCATAAAGAAAAATATGGTTTTACGATCGGCGGGAGGTTAAGTGAAAATGTCCATCGATAAACCCAATCAGTCAGCAAATTTACCACTGGCCTGTGTTCAATTACTGGCCCAACATTTTACCGCGCATAGAGGTCTTGAGATAGAGACAAAAAATATACATAGATTGTGCTGGCAGGTGAGCTGTGCGTATAATTAATTTCCAGTAGATGGCAAAAACTTTTATTAGCTTGTTCTTTATTTGAAGGCTGTCAGACTGGAGCAGTATGAAATTTACCTTGCCCTCCTGCGTTTCCGGAAATCCGCCAGCCATCTACTCGCCGTCATATTACATAGAATAATTAATTAATTTTGCGAAACAGTCGAGCGTATTTGACTGGCAAAAATTTTGCAATTACTCTAATTGTATTTGCTCAGCAGAAATATTTGATGGACCAACTGTAGTTGAAATTTTAATTACGTTTTTAGTTTTGGTTTTATTGGCTTATTTTTACCTTACGATTGTCAAGGAATGTTTTTACCATCAACAATTCGTCCTCACATTTTAAAGACATACTTGAGCAACCGACGGGTAAGCTACATATAATCAATAACAATAAATACAAAGGTCTACAGCATTTGTAACTACTTTGATTAAGTCCAAGCAACTAGCATTTTCTTAGTATGCGATGGATTAAATTTTAAGAGAAATAAAATGTTCCCTTCTGGAATGTACATTTTGCCTCTCGCAAATCCGCCGCAGATTTGAGATCTCCTCGCAAATCCCCGATTGACTTGGCCAACGATGGAAGTGGGTCACTTGGCGTTTTCCATTTTCATTTCTGGCTTGCATACAGGTAAAACATTAACAGAGCCATACATAAGGATAATCTGGCTCTTGCTTTTAAAGCCATTGTTTGTCTCCATTGTGTGTTTGTGGCTCTGTTTGTGTGGTTACGAGTGTGCGGGTGGTGGGGGAAGTGAAATCCATAAATATTACTGTAACAGTAACCATTACGTTTGCCATGTCCGTGTAGCCTTGTTTTCACTTTGATTGTTACGTGTTGCCTGCACCGTTCGAGCTTTCTGCCTCGCCCGCCCACTTTTTTGCCATCAGCCCCCCTCCCCCTCGCAGCATGCAGGCAAATTGGATTTTCATGCATACTTGGTCACACGCGCCCCAAAAGGCAGCCCAGAAACGGATGGCGATATTAAGATTGGAGTTGGCGATGAATATGGAGACATAAGCCCGAGCCACACCCATGGACAGGATCTTGCTCATGGTGCCCACTGTGGACTTCGAGAAAAAATAGCCGGAAGGGGAATAATGTTTAAAAATATAAAAAAAAGTGGCCTTATAAGGTTTCAAACATCTGTTTGTTTAATTATTTCATAACTATATTACTTGAACGGTTCACGCAGTGTGGACATGCCCTTGAACTAACTATTATGGGGAAGTGTGACCATGGTTCAATTATTCGACTCAACGTGCGGAGTAGCCAATATAATTTTCAATATTCAAAATCGTCGCACAAAAAAAGCTTAGCGCTCAACTCTATCGCCGACTCCTATACAGCGTTTCAGAATTTCTCGCCTCCTGCTAAACGTAGTTATCTGCCTTATTCTGCGCCACCTTGTTGACTGTCCTTAGTCGCATTGTCCTTTTGCGTTTTGTCTTGTGTTTTATGTCCTCGCTCTGTGCTCGTTTGTGCGTTCGATTCGTTGTTGTTGCTGTCTCTGCTGGCATAAATTTATTATAAAATAATTTGCATAATTCGTTATTACTCAGCATAAACAACGTGAAATTAAGCCGATTTCTTTTTATGCTTTCGCAGAGCCTCTTTCTCACCGTTGCCTCCAAGCACACCCTCCCACTTGACTCCACTCTGAATCCATTCCCGCATCCCATCCGTATCCACAACCCCATGCCCTCTGTCTCGTCCTATTGCTGCTTCGTGTCTATTTTGTCAATGTCATTTGTTTTGTCAAAAGCTCAGCTCGACATTCGCCCGAATCATTTGGTAGCTGTCCTGCCCCAGGAGCTTCCCAGGACACCTTTTGGGTCGCAGCTGCTCGAGCTGCTAAATCCCGGGTCTTTGTCTCGGCACTGAAATGTGAAGGAAGCATTGAAATACATATTGGAGCCTAACTCCCGAGCCTACGATGGCTTAATATTTATGATTATTGTAAATCTATTTGCATGATTTCGAAAAAGCTAGCTGCCGATACAGTGAGATTGTAAGGGGTTTTGTAGGACTTAGGGGTGAGCATGAGTCCTTCGATAGGCAACACCTTATTGGGGACCAGGAAATGAATTCGATTTTGAAATTAGATAAATAGTATCTATTGTAATCAAAAGAAGTGCTTTCTATTCACAGAGTTAAAGCTAAGATAATGCCTTGTGATGTTGATACTCCCTGCACATATATAGATATTTAGTGTCAACTGTGGAATTTCTGGGCTTGTTCCTTTGCCAGCAGCTGGCCTACACCAAGAACTTGACCCAATCGGCTCCATTTTACATAGACACCCACTCAAAAACAAATATACACATCCAGAATCGGTAAAACATATGCAGGCGCCAATAGGTGGAATACATTTTGTAGCATTTGAATGCTAACTGAGTTTACTTTTCAATTTGATTTGGTTGTCTAAGCAAATAACGTGAGCCAGCTCGCAAGTATAAACAAATGGATGTACTTACAGTAGAGGGAGAGTGAAGGAGGAGCTAGAGGGCGGATAGATGATGCTTTAGATTTTGATGGCCTGTCTGAGAAGTAGAGCGTCCTGCGTTCGTCCAATCTCCATACAAAAGCACTACTTATTATGCCAGTAAGTAAATATTATTCACGTTAACTTCTACAAATAGTTCCTACACACAGATAGTCGCAGTAGATAGATACTAGAGCCTCCGACACTGGAAGAAAAGTAGACGTATAAATCGACATTGCATTGTTTGGTCTGCCTTCCCCAGACGTTTGGTGCCAGTTTAATGTTAGCTACAAAGAATGGGATGTTTTAGATCGTTTCTGTATCAAGATCAGATTACCAGTATTTTTTATTAATATATTTAAATATTGTTTTTTATATATCTGTTTCTAAATTAATAGTTGAAAGTCGGTGAAGCTTATGAATATGTGATTTCTATCTACTTATTTATAGTATTGAGGAATATTTTTATTCTTTAATTTTTATGCTTTTATTCGACCTAAAATGACCCAACTATTTTCCCAGTGCATTTTCCAGGATCATGAGATTTTGCTCTTGTTGATGCCGGGCAGAATCTTGTTGTCCTTCCCGTTCTGTCCTTCCCCCAGACACATACACATACATGCACACCCTTACACATACACATACTCCCTTATTTATTGCCCTCGCTGCTTACCTTTTGTTGGATGAGGAACAGGAAAAGGCAATGGCAGCAAAGGGAATACCATTTCAAGCTCTTTTCACTCTGCTTTAATGCAACCTTTTTTGAAGGAATTCTTGAACACAACATACTTCACTAAACTAAATTTTTAGCCTTAACAGTTCGATGCGTCTATAATTTTGGGTTGGAGCCTCAAATGAGCCATCAGCGTATTTTGCATTGAAATTAAAGGTTACATAGCCTAACATTTAAGTTCCAAACGCTTTGCTTTCGTTATTGGTCAAGTTGACTTTGGGGCGGCCTTTTCGTAAAATTTATAAGGCAAATATGCTAAAAATTGTCAAACAAAAGTTCAAAATTCGTTTTGTACATAAAACGGCTCTGACAAAAAGCAAATATTGTTCAGCGGCGGTCGTATTTTCCTTTTTCTGCTTTTTGTGGGTAGTGGGGTCGCCGCCACGAGGCCAAGAAATAACGTTAAAGCGGTTAATAAAATTGCGCTCATTAAAGAATAGCCAACTTTTGCCCAGCGGCTAAAACGTGATAAAGGTTAGAGGAGTAAACTGAAACCAAAATCGGTGGCCAACGCCCCACCATCAAGAGTTTTTACCCGCCGGCGGGAAAAATAAAAAAATCCGAGCAAAGGAGAAAATGGAGAGTACGCTGGAAAAATAAGAAAAATCAAAAGCAAGTGCACACCGCAGCCGGGACACAAAAAAAATCAGAAATCAAGAGCTCAGAAGTGGATACAATGTGGTTGAGTATATGAGGGCACATATGTATGTATGGACTTTCTGGCAATGGGTGCACTTGGAAACACCCTCAAATGTTGGCTATTTATATTAACTTGATTTGATATTATTTGAATTATAGAAGACAGCTGCTTCTTATACGATTTTTTTTAATACAAATGGATAAAATAAAATGATTCGCTTCAGCCAAATCGATCTAGTCATCTTATTTTACCCGCCCATATGAGTTTCCAGATTTTGGGAACTAAAAAAAAAGATCTTGGGAAATTCGTATCAATACAGGAAACTTTGAAAACCTGCTGCTAACTATTTTTTTATATTATCTATTTAAAAGGATGTGTTTTAAGTAATTAAAAGTTAAAATAACAGCACCCTTTGAGAGAGACTTTCGAGTCAACTTTTTTACAGTGCCAATGGTGGGCGCCATGAAATGCGGCTGAGCAGAAGTGAATGTCCTTGCCGGGACTTGAATGCTGCGCATGCTGCCATGAATACGAATTGCCTTTTCCGAGGGCCAGGAGGTGCGCGATAGGCTTGCGAGTTACACTAGCAGAAAGTCAAGTTGAAAGACGAAACCCAGCCCGTTTTGGGGGTCAACTGTTGGTCAGCTGAACACAACTTTCCCACCATGACCACCACAGCACCCTACGGCACCACTCGACGGTGGGCCAAAAACAGAATTTTTTAACCGGCGGCCACATGCACATGCGAAAGCCGAAGGGGAAAGCCAGAGAGCTACATTCGGAAAACAGGGCAGGGAAAGTGTAGGCAAACAAGTGAAAGAAAGCTAAAGAAAATGTTAATGCCCCTCTGTTGCTAGCCATCTCGCTCTGCTATTTATACACGCTACTCGTAGACTAAATGGGTATAGTAGATCCTTTAAAAAGTATGTAACAGGAAGAATATTCTTACTTATTCTTGGCCATGTCCGTCCGTTTGAAAAATGTTTGGATATTTTTTAATATTATTAGTCTTTTAAATTTCTATCGATTTTCCAAAAATCTTTATGTGACGCCCATACTTATACAATTTTGCTACATTTTTCTTCGTTTAATTGCTGGTCTTGTCAATTTCTATCCACAAAACGCCCAAAACGGGCACTTATTAACAGTTTTTACATTTTTTTTTATTCCCCAAAATCTATAGATATCCCAGAAAAAGTAAGTAAGGTAAGTAAAAGTGTGTAAGGTGTATCTGACCGTCGGGGAACTTGACTATAGAATTTTCTCTTGTTTCCATCTCCGTTTCTCTTTGGTACACAGACCGAAAAGCGGTGCGTATTTTCGGCTTCAAGTCTTAGATAAATGCACTAGAGGCTCTAATTAAGCCAATCCCAGTTATGTATTCCCCGTATGCATGTCCAAGTAGTGCTACTAGTTAAAATCCAATTTCCAAGATCTGTGTTGTTCAGTCAATAAGTAAATTGTGCAATATTCAGCACACACCCAACAGACACACATTTTCTTCGTATACTTCTGTATTTGCTCCTGCTTTTGCTGCAGGCAAAGTTTTAATAAAGACAAGGACAAAAGCGTTGAACAATTCAGACGCAAAACAGAAACAAAGCAAAGCAAACATTTCATGCTCAAAATAAAAACGAAAGCAACCGAGACCGAGCACACAGCCGCAGATACAGATGCTCAGATACATATGAGCCGGATTCTGGAGTGCAAAGTGTAAGCCAAAGCTAAAAAGTCAAGTCAAAACCAGGCAAGGACCATGAAAGTAACCAAACGGCTGTCTAATGGAAGCAGTCAAGCGTTTTCGCTTGCGAGGGTGCGAGGCCGTCTTCATGGTTTAATTTACCATGCTCCATCGCTTATGAACATACGTACATCTCTAAATATGTATATGTATGTTCTTGCGTACATATAGGCTCGAAATAACTGCTGAGCCCAGAGCTCAAAGAACAGGGGCGTCGTCTGCAGAAGGGGCTTTCGAGTGCGAGGCCCAGACGTTGCCGGAAACGGTTCAAGCGGCAATCCTTTGTATTATTCAATTACCTCGTGATTGAACTGACCCCTCAGGTGATTGCCCCGCCCACGACCCTGCCGACGCACCACAAACGCACCCCAAATCGCCTGCTCAGAGCAAATTATGGGTAATTTAATAATAAAATTAACAAACAATCAACAGCAAAGAAAGCATTGCCCAGCAAATTAGGTCCCAAAGGGGTAGGTAGACCGGTTCATAGATAAGAACGAGAGAAAATGCCTATAGTCGAGTTCCTCGACTATCAGATACCCGTTACTCAGCTAGTGTGAATGCAATCTCAAAATTTCGTCATTTTTCTGGAATATCAATAAAATGAGAAAAAATTTAAAAAATTGTTCCAAAGTGTGGGCGTGACCGGTTTGGCGGCTTTGGGGCGTTAGAGTGGGCGTGGCAAAAAGTTTTTTTGCAACTCGATAAAAATTTACAAACCTAATAAAATTATGAAAAACTTCGAAAATGGTTCAAAAGTTTGGGCATGGCAGTTTTGTGCGGCTTGTAGGCGTTAGAGTGGGCGTGGCAACATGGGTCAACAAACTTGTACTGCGTCAATGTATCTAGAATCGGTATGCTGAATCTCAACCTTCTAGCTTTAAGATTTCCTGAGATCTCGACGTTCATACGGACAGATGGACAGGGTCAGCTGGAATCGGCTATTGATCCTGATCAAGAATATATATACTTTATATAGTCAGAAACGCGTCCTTCTGCCTGTTACATACTCTTCAACGAATCTAGTATACCCGTGTTCACACCGTTTGGTGTTCTAGAAAAATCACATGTAGCAGAGTGGGTGTGGTTTAAATTAAAACAGTATGTGGAATTGAAAATATTAGATGGGAATTACACACTTTGGAGAAAGGTCGAGTTTAGGATGCGTTGCGCAGCGTGGACACAATAAATCAATAAAATTTACGTAAAGTGTAAAAATGAGCAAAGGGTCAAGCAGTTAAGTCCCGAAGGGAATGGGGCGTGTTTAGTGTTTAGCTTGAGACAACTGTACAACTCCATTTGCAATTATCTCATACAAGTTTTAGTCATTAATCGAAACTGAGTGGAGCATACTGACAGCTTAGTATTCATTGGCCTGTCTAATCCCCAATGCCGCAGAAACGCTTACCATTAGTTTTCCTTGACTTCATTTTTACGGCATCTGGCTGATGATCTTAAGGAGCCTCTTAAGTTATTCAAATCGCTTTCGTGTTGCGGTCAGGCGAACAATGTGCGCTTGCCAGGACTCTGATCCTGTGGTGTCGAATCCGCTGCAACATTTATGAGCAGGTCAATTGGAATTGCCGCCCATGGTGGCAGCTGTGACAGGGAGCCCCGCAAGTGACCGGCCTACCTCTGTAGGGCGTAATGCATCAACTCATTTATAAATCATACCCACATACACCCCGCCCACACAGCGCAAAGGGTCAATTTATGGCAAGGACCAAGTTTGGGGCTAAAGTGAGGTGGGAAGGGGCTAGGGAACAGTCGAGGTCACGCGCGAATGAATTTTCTGCTGGCGTATGAAATTTTTACGCAAACTCACACATGCCCATTTGTGTGAGAAAGCTTAGTGGCTCTTGTATGCAGAGAAAAAAATGTACGACGTCAACTGAGATATAGGCAATTGTAAAACTTAGTAATTGACCAGAAACTTTTTAATGCAAACTAAAGATCAATGCCCAATCACTTGCTTACACTTAAGATATGAGATGCCTATTGCTACATTTATTTATGAATAATTGTTAATTTATGAAGATTTATTCTGATACAATAATCCCAAGTAAAATCCATGAGCAATTTAAAATTCTTAAAATATGTATACATTCCAAAGCTACAGAATGCTTTCAAATTAAACTGCAGCCAATAAAAACTTTTAAAGAAAATCTTAAAAATCCATAGGCTCGAAGCCGGTTTCTTACAGTGCATTCATGTTTCTTTTTTCCTGTGTGTGTGGCCGCCTACGTCAGCACTGACCAGCAGCAACTTATTTAGGTGGGGAAGTACACAAACGCACAGCTAGTCATTGAAAGTCAAAGTCAGGGATGAACACGGCCAAAAGCCCTGCCTAATTGTTATGGCCCAAATGTCTTTTTCTTCGTCGGACGTATTCCAAACGCGTTCGCTGCCAAGAAAAGGAACTAGGGATGACGTCAGAGAAGAAGAAAGTATGGCGGAGAAAAGGTTTTGAATAGAATGAGCAAAATTAAAACGGAAATTAGGCGAAAAATTAGCGGCAGCAAAAAGACGGCACAGAACCTACGAAAGCGAAGACAAGAGAAAACGAGAAGCTAACCCCGAAAAGAGTCCAGACGGTTCACGTCGAATGTGAAAACTGTCTCTCATGAATTTTCCAATATTCATTTTGAAATTTTTTTGACTAGAGTACCGTGCAGTCAATGGGGTTTCGGAAACTCACTTCATCCCCAAATGTAAGCAACAGTAATTTATGCATAATTAGCCGGAATAACTTAATTGTATTGTATATTAGCACATTTCTACGAAGATCAATTTATTAACTCTAGTTCCAAGAACATAATTATTATTTTTTTTTTCTAATTTTATTAAGGCAAACGGGGTAGCTGAGAACTCCTTTGCGACCTTGGTCTCTATTAATTCAGTCCTTGCAGGCGCTAACAAGGTTAGCTATAACAATAACAATGATTTAACAATTAAATAACAATGATATAAACAACATAACAATTATGTGGTCATCATCTTCACTTCTGGCTCTTGTCAGGGAGGGCCGTAGCATAAGGTCCCTCAGCTATCTACTGTGGAGCCTTCTGGACGGGCGACCTCTGGTTAGTGCCTTGACTAGGCTATTTCTATGACGCTATAAGCTGTCGTTCTACCGGCTAGAGTGCCTGGATACGACGGATTTGGCTGTTGCAGCCAAGTCCCAGATTTGACAGCCGTACCTCCATGTTGAAGCTATGATTTGCTTGTCAATTGTCACCTTGTTGGAGAAAGACAATTTGCTTCTCGAATTTATAAGCCAAAATTGATTTGACGCCGCTGCACGTAAACGCATTCTCAGCGTGTTTCGAGAAGGTAAGTCTCCGATGCAGAATTACTCCTAGATATTTGGCTGAGTTTGGCTGGTGGACAGGGGTACCATCAATGTGCACAGCCGGTGGTGTTCTCTGTTTAAGCCTGTAGTACAAATCCGCTGATTTGTCACCATTGATTCCAATGTTCCAGCGCCTTGCCCATTCAAATGTTGTTGCAAATTCCTGGATGCCATCAGCAGCATCGTGTTCGCAGCGGGACATTTAGGTGACACACACGTCAACTGCAAATGTGGCCAACATTGCCGTCCAGGGTAGGCTAGAGTCTGGCCCCGGCATGACCTAACTGTACAAACAGTAAAGCAGAGGACCAACTACACTGCCACAATCTGCTCATATGAGAGAGCCTATTGGAATAGGACCGCAAGCCTTCTCTTTTCGAGGTACGACCTCAGGAGGACGAAGTGAGGCGCAGGCAGCGTATGCTTTAATTTTAGCAGGAGACCGGAGTGCCAGAACGCCTTTGGATTCGTCCGAATTCCATATGGATCTCGGAGGGCAGTATATCGCACCAAAATTGACAGGTCCATGACATCTCGGTGGCTGCAAACGCGAGTTGCACTTTGTCAGTGGCTATTGGTGCAAGAGGAAAGTGGACAAGGCTGAAATTGACCAAGATCGCTGCACCGCCTTTGGCGTTACCGTCGCTCGGGTCGTTGACAGTGTGGCCTCAAATCCATATATTTTGTCTCCTTGTAATGAGTCTCGCTGAGCAGCAGGATATCGATTTCTTAGCACCGCACAAAGCATTCCACTTCGGGCAGCTTCGTGGACACGCCATCGGCGTTCCACACTACGGTGCGCAGCGGCATCATTCTAGCGCTTGACGCGCTTGGAGAGCAGTGAGCAGATTGATGATCTGCCCCTGCTGCTGTTACTTTTGTTTCATCATCATCATCAACTGTGAAACCAACTGAAGAACCGAGTGCCAAGCCGACAACTCTGAAACCAACTGAGCGAACGAGTGCCAAGCCTACAACTCTGCCAAAGGAGGGAACGAGTGCTCAGCCCACATCTCTGGAACAAACTGACGGAACAACGACCAAGCCTTCAATTCTAAAACCAACTGAGGGAACGTCGGACAAGCCGAGAACTCTGAAGCCAACTGAGGGAACAACGGCCAAGCCGACAATTTTGAAACCAACTGAGGGAACAACGGCCAAGCCTACGGCTCTGAAACCAACTGAGGGAACAAGGACCATGCCGACAATTGCAAATCCAACTCAGGGAACTCCGATAACTCTGGAACCAAATGAGGGAACAACGGCCAAGCCTACACTTCCGAAACCAACTGAGGGAGCGAGTGCCAAGCCGACAACCCTAAAAACCAACTGAGGAAACGAGTGCCAAGCCAACAACTATGAAACCAACTGAGGGAACGAGTGCCAAGTCGACAATTTTGAAACCAACTGAGGGAACAACGGCCAAGCCTACAACTCTGAAATCAACTGAGGGATCGAGTGCCAAGTCGACAACTCTGAAACCAACTGAGGGAACAACGTCCAGCCGACAACTCTGAAAACAACTGAGGGAACAACGGACAAGCCGATAACTCTGAAAACAACTGAGGGAACAACGTCCAGCCGACAACTCTGAAAACAACTGAGGGAACAACGGCCAAGCCAAAAACTCTGAAACCAACTGAGGGAACAACGTCCAGCCGACAACTCTGAAAACAACTGAGGGAACAACGGCCAAGCCAACAACTCTGAAAACAACTGAGGGAACAACGGCCAGCCGACAACTCTGAAAACAACTGAGGGAACAACGGACAAGCCGATAACTCTGAAACCAACTGAGGGAACAACGGCCAAGCCTACAACTCTGAAAACAACTGAGGGAACAACGGACAAGCCGATAACTCTGAAACCAACTGAGGGAACAACGGCCAAGCCTACAACTCTGAAAACAACTGAGGGAACAACGGACAAGCCGATAACTCTGGAACCAACTGAGGGAACAACGGCCAAGCCTACAACTCTGAAATCAACTGAGGTAACGAGTGCCAAGTCGACAACTCTGAAAACAACTGAGGGAACAACGGACAAGCCGATAACTCTGAAAACAACTGAGGGAACAACGGCCAAGCCTACAACTCTGAAATCAACTGAGGGAACAACGGCCAGCCGACAACTCTGAAAACAACTGAGGGAACAACGGACAAGCCGATAACTCTGAAACCAACTGAGGGAACAACGGCCAAGCCTACAACTCTGAAAACAACTGAGGGAACAACGGACAAGCCGATAACTCTGAAACCAACTGAGGGAACAACGGCCAAGCCTACAACTCTGAAAACAACTGAGGGAACAACGGACAAGCCGATAACTCTGAAACCAACTGAGGGAACAACGGCCAAGCCTACAACTCTGAAAACAACTGAGGGAACAACGGACAAGCCGATAACTCTGGAACCAACTGAGGGAACAACGGCCAAGCCTACAACTCTGAAATCAACTGAGGGAACAAGTGCCAAGTCGACAACTCCGAAAACAACTGAGGGAACAACGGACAAGCCGATAACTCTGAAAACAACTGAGGGAACAACGGCCAAGCCTACAACTCTGAAATCAACTGAGGGAACAACGGCCAGCCGACAACTCTGAAAACAACTGAGGGAACAACGGACAAGCCGATAACTCTGAAACCAACTGAGGGAACAACGGCCAAGCCTACAACTCTGAAAACAACTGAGGGAACAACGGCCAGCCGACAACTCTGAAAACAACTGAGGGAACAACGGACAAGCCGATAACTCTGGAACCAACTGAGGGAACAACGGCCAAGCCTACAACTCTGAAATCAACTGAGGGAACGAGTGCCAAGTCGACAACTCTGAAACCAACTGAGGGAACAACGTCCAGCCGACAACTCTGAAAACAACTGAGGGAACAACGGCCAAGCCAACAACTCTGAAAACAACTGAGGGAACAACGGCCAGCCGACAACTCTGAAAACAACTGAGGGAACAACGGACAAGCCGATAACTCTGAAACCAACTGAGGGAACAACGGCCAAGCCTACAACTCTGAAAACAACTGAGGGAACAACGGACAAGCCGATAACTCTGAAACCAACTGAGGGAACAACGGCCAAGCCTACAACTCTGAAAACAACTGAGGGAACAACGGACAAGCGGATAACTCTGGAACCAACTGAGGGAACAACGGCCAAGCCTACAACTCTGAAATCAACTGAGGGAACGAGTGCCAAGCCAATAACTATGAAACCAACTGAGGGAACAACGGCCAAGCCGACAATTCTGAATCCAACTCAGGGAACTCCGATAACTCTGAAACCAACTGAGGGAACGAGTGCCAAGCCGACAACTCTGAAACCAACAACTCTAATCTCAATGGGCTTTGGGTTTAAAAACATTTTTTTCTATCTCTTAAATTATATAGGTCTTTACTAATCATTTTCCACCTTCGAATACCTGAAAAGTATGAAAATTAAATACCCATTAAGATGGTCGAGAGTATAATTCTTCTGCCAGTATTCCCCCATTCCATTTAAGCGTTTGCCAACCAGTAAGCAAAATTTAAACGGGTAAAGCCCAAAAATCCGAGGGCAAATAAACGACAAATGCGCTGGGTGCGGCTACCAGAGGTAAAAAGTAGAGGACCACAAGTGTCTTCGGGTAGCGAAAGGAATGAAAGTTGCCTAAAGCCGCCTTCCCCCAGTCATTTTCCGCACATTCTCGCTTGTTGCTCAACTCATGGGATTCCAGGAAAAGTTGTGCGAGGTGAAAAAAAACGACAGCGAATCTCGCTTGGCAACTAATTCAAGAGCGGCTCATTAATATGCGGTAGGCGTGGCAGAAGAGCTGTGACAAAGTAAAAGGTGGGTGGAATGTGTGTGAAAATACAAAAAGAAAAGTGTGAAAAATTAAAAACAAATTTTCCCAGAGTCCGGCCACAAACGATAGGCTATTAAGAGACCTTTGGCCGAAAGAACGCCACTCATTCTGGCTGGAAAAAATCGACGAAATGCCCAAACGTGAAATGCTGAGCTAATTTTTCGAGTTTGCCGGATGAGGAGTAGCCCGTTAATGTGCTACTGACAATGAACGCTGAATGCTCCATGAAAAAAAATCGATAGAAGTAGTCAAAAAAATGTTAAAAAAAAAACACTAACCATATTTAAAAAACTCTAACGAGATGGTGAGCAATCTTGACTATACGAGAAGCATGTATGTATGTACACATGTACCTCAATGCAGCTACTAAGGTTTTAATTATTTATTTGTCACAGTGATAATCAAAGAGTTCATACCAGCCACAACGAATCGGGCAAAAGATACTACAATACTTTGAAATCCGATAAATGTTCCAAAGGTGTGAGTTAAATTCGGATTTAATGGCATAGAATGGCGCATAAAGGCTTTGCAAATGGAGAGTATGTGAAATGTAATTTATTTTAAAATTGGTATCTTATATTTGATAGTCGAGGCTTTCGGATGCAGCGTTCCTTGTCGTATTGAATTACCTTGATTAAACTCAAAAATACCTTCGAACAAAGAGCCAATAAGACGGCATTGCTGCACAATTGCTTTGTAATAACGTCATCAAATTACTTTAATTATTATGACATCCTCATGCGAATAGCTACAATAATATTGCCACTTGAAAGTGCACTCCGCTCATTGAATTGGGTTGCGGAGCGGCAGACTGTTTATTCCTTTGACGTCATTTGCCTAATGGAAAATGAAGGTTTTATTCCTCGTTTCGGGCTCTTGGAGTCTCTTGAATAATTTAAATTCGATTTGAAAGCTAATTAGAGGAGTGTGCCAATCGTGAGGCGAGGTTGATTAGTAATGCAAAACTTCAAGTTTCGATAATACGCTCTGAACATTATACATACATATACATACATGAACATAAGCGAGTGCCTGTGTGGCTTGCGCCTTGAAAGTTTTCCACACTTTCGACAGCGCGCTAAAGAGCTACCCTCTCTTTTTCCCTTTCTCTCTAACCGCTTGACCCTTGCCGTCTCTCTCTACCGTTTATACAGGCCGTTTATACAGATTTTTGCCGCTTGTCAGCGTTTCTAAGCGACTAGGGACTAATGTGACCTCTGCAAACTAATCAGAAAATGTGTTTGCCATTGTTGTTGTCCCTCGGCTTGTTCTTGTCATTTCGCATAACGACTACACTCACGAAGATCCACACATACACAGCGAGAAAACAGGGGTACTGCGCTCAAATAATTGTATGAAGGGAAGCCAACTTTTTGGGGTCTTATCTGGCGATACTGCATTCAGAATATGAAATACACAAATATACAAGCCAAGCCAAGTGCTTGGTGTCAATGGAATACGAGGCATAAATGGATTGAAAGACAAGGCTTCCTCGGCAGTGTGTGATTATATAAGCACAAATTTGAGGTACGACCAGGATTTTCTCTCAGTGAACCCAATGACAAGTTATGTGTGCATATGTAATTTAGTTTTGTTATTGTTGCCCTTCGTTTCGCATCTCGTTTTCCCTTTCAGTTCGGTTCTTCATTCTTTTTTAGTTCAATTCTATTTGCCAGCTGAATCCCCACACCCACCACCCACCACTCTCTTCAACCATCACTGATGCCCAGTTTTGCGTCCCGTTCCCCACCGCACAGTCTGGCAAAATATTGACTGACATTGACTGTACACCCAGAGGATGCTACGACCCCGGAAGAGCCCGAAAAAATGTCGTGGACATGGAGCTTATAGCCCCAAGATGCTTGCAGACACGATTTTTCTATTACGCCCTGTTATGGCATGTGCTGTCTCTCCTGCCACCATATACCCATCTCCTTCGGAATGCGTGTGTGTGCTGGGTGCCCGGTTAAGTTTAACAGTCAAGGACTTTGTTGTTGAAATGTTGACTTTTGTTGATTTGGCTCACTCGCTGGCACTCACACCATTCGACTCCTCCATACGAAGAACGCACACAATCACGGCACAAGTCATCGATTACTCCGCCCCACACACTGGACACTCCGCTCCCAACTCGGATCGGCTCACAATTCAGTGCTGGGTGCCAAGTAGTTCACGCCAGGATCCCCATCCAAGGGGATAGTTTTTGATTTCAAAGTAAGGAAAGGAGTCCAAGAAAGGCGGAGCTCATAGCATATTTATCAGACTCTTTGTTTTATAACACCCTTTTTTGGGTTAATTAGTTACTTTTTGTGCTATGCATCCAAGGCGAAAAGGGCTTAATGTGACATACATACATATAACAATCTGCGTTTGTGGAAAGTGAAACTATTTCCACAAATTCTCAATATACATACATTGCTTCCACTTGTAGACACATTTTTTGTGTGATGTTAGCCCAAACTTGGTACTCAGTTTCACAAATTGTAATCAATAAATCACTTACAAGAAAACCATCTGGCATTAATAGAAAATTTGTTGGCTGTAGTACTTAAATATATATAAAAATATATGTATAAATGAAAAGGAACATTCAGAAGTTTTAGGCCGCTGGAAAATGCGAAAATTATCCAGAGTTAGCTAGGAAATCTCTTAAACACAGCAACTCCACCGCCACAGAAACGTTCGGAAGGCAACTGAACTGCTGGTGAAATGGATTGTCATGTGCATTTTAATTTCCGCCAATGATATTCAACACACACACACACACTGCCTCCCGCACACATGCGGATCAGTGTGTTTGTGAAAAGTTTGCTCAAAGTTTAGCCATGTTTTGTGTGCGACCAATAAGTGCCATTCAAGGGCCGTGCAGGGGCGCTAGAGCGTGTGTGTGCGTGTGTGTGCGTGTGTGTGCGTGCGTGAGAGAGGCCTTTGTGTCCGTTTTGTATTTCGCTAATGAAAAGGATAATCAACGGGTGGTCCGCAATGACTTCCCAAATGATTGAATACAAATTTGTGTGCAGATCTATTTGGGGAAACTGAACTGATTGATGAATATGAAAAGCCGGGTGGGTAGCTACAAAATCATAATTTAGATGGGTTATAAACTCGCAAATAGGTGATTTGCATATCTTTTAAGTTAATTGAATGCACAGTAAGGAATGTTTCGATATGAAAACGAGAATGCACGTAAATGTACTTTTCATGAGCACATTCAATTTATCGCAAAAATTGCGCGGATAAAGGAAATAAAATGGTTAAGTCTCAAAGGGAGTCTTTACCAACCGAAAACATATCTATTTTATTTCTTGTGTCTTGTTTTTAGGTACTAATTGATATTTTTAAGGGCGAACAGCTAAATGTAACGAATGGCAAATAGTCCACGTGACTGAGCTAATTTCTCCAACCAACCTTATTCGTCAAATTCATTGTCTACCCGCCTAAGCTTATCTTTGCCAAAAACATAAACAGCGAGTTTCCATAGACGTTGAAGGTCTTCTTCTGAGCCTTCAATTTGCATCGCTTGGTGGAAGTTCCCCAGCTTAATCTGCTCAGTTCTTTGGCGAGGTAAGTCGTGCATAAGCTATGCTCTCCCTTCACTCCTTCGGACCATCACTTGTATTTCAAGTACACGGAAATAATAATTTGAAATGGTGTATTTCTGAATAGTCAAAGCAGGCAGTATTTACTTTATAAAAATCATTAATTTCAAATCAAAAGACTGCGGGCATCCGATTTATTATTGTGATGAAGTGAGCTTTTTATAGTACCATCCATTCCAATCGAGATGAATGATAATACTCTTCCGCCGGTGTATTTTCCATCTGCATTTCAAGGGGGAAACAAACTTTCGCTGTTCTGGTGTACTTTTGCACTTGAAATGACCGGGCAGCAGGCGATGAAGTCGATGATGATGGTTATTATTACAATGAGTGGAAGCCCCAAGGACGAGCTGCCATTAGACAACTGGCGGCGATGCTTAACTATTTTGTTTATGAAAATTACACGGCGATGCATCGCGATGTTGGCGTTGTTGGCGATGACCTCAGCTTGAAGTTTAACGTTAACTTTAACTTTGGCTTCCACTTGGACTGCAACTTAAACTTTGGCTTCCACTTCCGGCGAGGAATGGCAGATTCGGGGTGGGAAAATGGGATTTGAAATGGCAATGGAAATGGCTCCTCTTGACTAACGGCAGTTTCAGTTTCCACAAAAAGGAATACCTACTTGGACTTGTGTAGAAAAGCGATAGACGCAAAGGCGAAGAAAGCGCCGAAAAAACGAAACAGAAATTGAGAAATCGAAAGCAAAAGCAAAAGGAGTCCGCAGGACGCGGGTGTTCAGGACTGAAAAGGATCCATTGGCAACTTTAGCCACACACTCGGCCCTCCCCCGACTTCCTTCCGTGTTGGCACCGTTAGAAAAGCGCGCAAAAGTAAAGTTTTTGCTTTGCAAACAACAACCAATAAAACTTTAAGCAATCTTCCACAGCTTCAGTAGGTTAAGGGGCAACTCCTACTGCCTGCAGCATAACTTTCGGCGCAAATGCCTCGCATACGGTTCGGTTCTGTTGGTCCGGTTTGGTTTCCACACTGAAAACCAATTTGGGTCCCCACAATAAACGTGCTTTATAGAGCCTTTGTACTCTACTTAAATCTGAGTTCTCTTAACTAGCATTTCAGTAATAATGTCGGACTTTCGCTGTGACAGTTTTAGATTAAAATAACATTGTTGGAGACTAATTCTTGTGCATATTGTGTTCTTTGAGCTGTTGCGAGCTAAATATACTTTTATCTTCCTTTGAACACATTCATTTTCACTCCACCCAATTCCAATCTTAAATGGAATTCAAATTAATATGAAACTGCGACAATTTTATAACCTAAAGGTATACATAAAACTAATATTATGAGATCGGCTTGACGTTCATTTAGCGCACTACAGATTGTAGTTTGATGGTAGTTGATTTAATACAATTT
Organism: Drosophila mauritiana; assembly: GCF_004382145.1. Taxonomy (NCBI): domain Eukaryota; kingdom Metazoa; phylum Arthropoda; class Insecta; order Diptera; family Drosophilidae; genus Drosophila; species Drosophila mauritiana. The sequence goes on along the minus strand of NC_046672.1, from coordinate 22,618,712 downwards.
CTTTCCGTGTCCAGATGTCTGGTGTTTTTTCCATGTCTGGCTGAGTTCAGTCGCGGTTTCCTGTGCTCAATTTTGATTTCTTTTTCCGCTCGCCACCCACTTTATTTTTCGTTGTTTTTAATTTATTTTCACTGCAGGTTCAACTCCTTGCCTTGTTCTTTTGCGCTGTCTGTCTCCTTCTCTCAGGTAGTGAGTGTGTGTGAGTATGAGTGTTGTGGAAACGGAAGTTGTAGTAGCGGCATATTCCCGTTTCCGCTTGTTTTCCTTTTTGTTTTCTGTCCGTAGGCAATCATTTTGACGTCGCCTTTGCTAGTGGAAATCTGCATGCCAACGCGCTATCTGCCCGCCCCTTTTCACGACCTTTTCCACATTCAATTTAACAGATTTCGATTGCTCGCCCTTCATACTTTTAAATCTGCAATCCATATTTAAATTTCCAGTACAGAGCTAAAGAGCTCTATGCCAAGCACACAGGAAATTTTCCATTAGCTCAATTTAATTGATAATTTCACTTAATTAGCTAGAAATATTGGGCGAGTATACTTGCAAACCTATCTTATTGGTGTTAAGCCAATATGTTCGAGATAGTCGAATAAGCATAATGAACACTGTGCGAAGTATTATATCCGCTGCTAGTGCTTAGTATCTTATATGCTGTAAAAGTTTCTGTGGACGGCATTACTCGTTTTGCGTCTAAGCGAAAACTGATGCATTCTTTAAATTAACTGGTTTTTGAGTTTTTGAGGTTATTGTTCGACTGTCGAGCAACATTATCAAATTTGTGAAGTTAATTTTCCGGCATTAAGTGCTTTCTCCGAGGTAATCCAATGCAGCTACCTTACTTAAAAGCTTATCCCGGCTCAAATTGCCTACGATTGAAAATGGAAACGCAATATGGGGTACCAATAATATAGACAGACAAACTAGCCACATACAATTGCTGACGCGGGTGAACAGAACAATGTCCAACGAGGCGGCATTGGCGATCGCAGGAATACCGATTCTAGACCTATTAGCACAGGAAAATAAAGTTGTCTTCAATAAAGCCCACGGTAGAAGCCCCTCCCTCTGCGCCAAGAGGTCAATACGAGCAGAAGCAAGGCAGCGCACCCTGCAGACATGACAGCACAGGTGGAGCAACGGGCTAAAGGGTCGCTGGACGCAGCTGCTGATTCCTAATCTCACGGAAGTATGGCGAAATAACGTTCCATTGAACGCAGCTGATCAGTGGGCACGGTTGCTTTCACAGCTATCTCAAGCGTTTTGGACTCTTCTCGTGCGAAAAATGTGCAAGCGAAAGGAGATCGCTGGTAACTGCACTTGGCAGCAGACTGATAATCTAGTTCCATTCATGCTGCAGGGGGATGTGGAATGGCAAGAGGTCAACAGATTCGCCGCAGCGATAACTACCGAGCTCTGGAGAGGCGAGAGAGTCAGGAGGGTTCACGAGTGAGCGGATCTAGATCGTCCTCGCGAAGAAATGCTTATCGGCCATACCGCGGGGGGGTTCTGGATTTGTCCTCCAATTGTTATTCTGTTTACTATTGTTCTTTGTTAAATGTCATATAAACGAATTAAAAAAAAACACAGCAGTGTGCGGACAAAGTTTACATCGATATTTGTTTTTTAGTTGCTCAGCCCTCCCTTTATTTCATTTTTTGTTTTATTCTATTTAAACTCTATTTTTTTTCATTGGCCGGAGAGAAGTTTCAGCAGAGTGGCACTTGAACAACGCGCCAACACAAACGACAAGGCACACACACATATGCAGTTGTCATAAAGGAAAAGTTGTATTACATTTATGACACTTTTGAATATATATTTTTGTACATTTTTCGCCTGTGTGAGTGTTGGCATATTTCTGGCTCCCTCAGCACGTTCGTTCTTTTATTTAACTCGCCATTACGTTTTTACAACCCTTTTCGTTTACTTTTGGCCCAGCTTTTCCCGGCTTTCCCCACTTTTCTTTGTTGCCTTTTCTTTGCGTTTTTTTTGCGTTGACAAAGCGGCAAAGGCAAACAACGCAAATGGCAAACAACGCGATAAACTTGGTGGCGCTGCGGAAAATGGAAAAGCAGGGGCGGCGCCTAGTGGGCTGGGCAGCCCTGAGTGAGCGGGAAAGTGGAAAACATTTTAGTTGGCGACATTCCTTCAAAAATGGGCAAATGAGTCAATCTCCCAGCCGGAATGTCGGAACACGCACTTAATCAAAGTATACTTTCCTTTCAGGACCGCTGATGAAAAATCCGAGACTGAGAGAAATCTTGTCTTAGGTGTGGCGCTTTAAGTTTTTAAATTATTTATAAATGTTTTATGTATGGTGTTGAGTAAACCATTTCACTTCCTAAAATGAGCCATTCAAAACCAAAATGAAACTATATATATAAAATTAAATGATAGCCTGTAATTTGTTATGACTTGTTAGTGTTAAGATAAATAATATAAATTGCCGTTTGGAGTGGTTAAGTGGTTAATAACCACTGGTTATCACAATTATTCTATCATTGAGGATAATTGTCCAACTTGAACCTGAATTATGGCATAGTTTCCACCTGGCGACTAAGCCAATAAGCTATTTTTTGATGAAAAACTAAAAAATGAACAGCGCTTGAATTGGTAAAAAAATTATTGGAAATGTGTGTCGAGGAAACCGTGATGCGAACTTAATGTAAATGCAAACGATTAACGTGGAAAGCGATTATGCACTGTTAATTGCCCCGTTAATTGATCCGTGGCACATCATATCGCTTGTAGTTTCAATCGCATTCGACGGAAATGCATTTCCTCCAGAGGCACCTTTAATTGATATTTTGGGTACGAACATTGGATAGCCGAAGCATTTTTATCCTTCAATCTTGGAAACTACAATGCCTGTCCACAGAGACTTGGTAGGAAGTATAGCGTTTTGGATCCGTGTATTGTTAACTATATTTTGTGCTGTCAGTCAGTTTTCTGCACATTTTAACCATGATAATGAGAAAAGTGACACCCGATGTTCAACTGGCATCGTGCAACCCTAATTAATTTCAAGGGTAATCAGTTAGTAAATGAAAGGTAAATAGCTCTCTACTACTTCTAAGCCGTTCGGGAATTTAACAATTCAAAGTTTCTGAATTGAAAGTGCCGAATAATTGATACCGCACACGCATAAGCCATACATTAATCAAAAAATACCGCGGAAGCTAGAAAAGTCGGTGCGAGAGAAAATCTAGGTCCGCCGCAGCAATGCCAGTTTTCAGATGACGACATGCCAGCACACACACACAGCCATGTGTGCGCATAAAAAGAAAATGGAAAACTGTGGTGAGAGTGTGTGAGTGATAACGACTCCACCGCCCTTTCCTCCTCGGTATTCGCACACTCGCCCATTTATTTAACTTGATTTGCTGTAATTTATTTCAAGTGTTGTCGTTTATTTAAACACCAGGCACACACTGACATGGAGAGTGCGACGGCACGTGGAAACTGCACCGCAAGAAAACGCACTCACTCTCTCGCACATGGGCGCAATTAACCCTTTGATGTAATAATAAATTGCATCGCTCGACGTTTCCACCTTTTTCCGGCTTTCCTTGCAATAGTTGGCTCCTGTTCCCCGCATTTTACCCACTACACTCTTCTTCCTCTGCGTTTGCTCCTTGCTCAGTGTGTATGCCATTCATAAAATTATTCAAGGAAATTTTATTTGCACAAATGTACGCGACTTGTTTTCCCTCGGCTTTGTGACCCACACATCCGCTCACCACCCCCAACCACCGCCCACTTACACCACCCCTCCATCCACTCCCAACGCCCGCTGGGCGGAAGGGTCCACCCTACGAAACCAAGCAGCCGTCTGGCTGACTATCGAGCGATCTAGTCAACTGCCAACATCCAGAAAAAAAAGCATAGTGGAAAATGCCAATTTACAGTGATTAAATCGCGACGTTTACTTTGCTGGAGATCCTAGATGTACGACTTAATTTTCCTGTGTAAACTATTGCATCGCCTATTTGAAGAGATGGTAGATTTTTCCGAATTGAACTAACTTGACAACGGTTTGTGAATTTTTAAATTTTTTATAGGGCGCGATAACCTCGCGATAGTTTGAGCTTCTATTCTCCAAATTTCATATTGTTTCGAATTACTCATTCCCTAACACAAAGCTTCTGACTTCGATACATTCGTTTTTAGAAAATGAATTGAAATTATCCTGCTATCGCCAAGTTGATACATACATAACATATATCCGATATCAGTCGATTTCCATATGCAAACAAAATCTCTCGGTTCACTGCCTGGCATTTGGGGTCATTCGCAGCCAGTGTTTTGCATTGTCCTCCCGCCGTGGAGATACCATCCGCACAAATTCCTCCATCTATCTTTATTTCCTGGGGCGGTGGCAAGTGGGCGTGTCCTTAGAGTCTGCTCCACGCTCGCCGAAGAAACACTTTCAAGTGTTCATCATTTTCCGCTGCTAATGGCGCTCATTTATTTTATTGGCAGCCATTTCCGCATCGCTCTTCCTTGTTTTTCCAGCGTTTCCTACCCTATTCGCAGTCCCTCGAAGGACCTTTGCATGGTTAAGTGTCCAAATTAGTTGATTTTTATGCGAGCGCCATTTGATCTTGCACTCGAGTTATTTTTTTTTCACTTTTTTACCGTACTTCCCCCCACCTGAGAGGGAAATCAATAAAATAGCCGCGCAGCGCAATGCGAAAGAAATGCCATAAAATAAATGCCAAGCAATTCGCATGCGGTGTGGCAATGTTGCTCAGTGGGCCATAATTAATTTTGCTTAATTTTCCTCTTTTCCCGTCTTGTTTTTCCAGGCGGACTCTTCAGCGGCTGTGAAGGAGAGTAATTGATAATATTGAATGCTGGCAGGACATTGCCGAGTGAAATCCATTAGTGAGTATAAATTAATCCTTGTATAAATCATTAACAACAGGGCGGAGAAAAAACAAAATGGAAATAAAATCTGGGAGCAATGCATTTGTCCCCCTTGTGTGTATCTGTGTGTGCTCAGAGAAAAATTGGAACAGCCTACTGTTAAAATAAATTGGTAAATCCCGTCTGCTAATTAAAAAAATGGTCTCAAACTGCAAATATGTTCACATGTTATCACATCTAAGTCCAGCGATCATAATCGCCTTTCAATACACTTATTTCGGTTTAAAACATTTATTTAGCTATTCCGAAGTTGTATTTTTTTTTGTCATTTTCTATAGAGTGGCAGGATATCCATAGTTTGCTTAAAAGATTTTGTTTTCAGTGCATAAATACCGAAACCGTGAGTGCGTACAGGTATCCTTTCCCTATCGGCGTGTTCGTAAGTTTTAATTGAAGCTTTTACATTTGGCTTTGCGGTGATAATAATTAATAATTGAAGGCGTTATCGTTGCCGCTTTCGAAATGCTGGAATGTGTTTGTCCTTGTAACACACACACTCGTAAGTGGTTGGCTTGGAGAAGGGAAGACATTGGACCCACAAAGGTCTGCGGCTGAACCACAAGCCCCAATTCTCCGGCTCGCCCTCCGCCGCTCTGGACCTAAATTAACCACAAGCAAATTGAGAGCTCTGTTTTTTTCATCCACCTCGCACGCCCCTGCATTTCACCACTTTCTTGGGGATAAGTCAAGCACACAAACATTTTTCTTGTGGTTTCCGTACTATGGCACCCTGCTAAAAGGCTTATGGAATTTTAAATACTGCTTATTCCATCTAATAGCATTTTTTACTATGTGGGCTTAATACATTTTTGATAGGATTTCGGTGCAATTTTAACTGGAAGCCGCAGAAAACTTGTTTTAATTGCACTTTAGCAACTATTTAACCATAACCTTAACAAATTTATTTACTTATTTACTCTGGCTCAAAGGTAGGAACAACAGGTCAAAACAAGAGAGAATGCTATAGCCTATTTCCCTGACCATCAGATATTTGTTACTCAGTTGAACGCGAGCGAGAAATTTTATAATTTTTCTGGGATATCGATAGATATTGGAGAATGAGAATGGGCGTGACCAGCTTGGTCATTTTGTAGGTGAAAGGAGGTGACAAGACAACCAATAAAACGAAGAAAAATCTAAACACTTTTCAAAAGTATGGGCGGAAAGTTTTGGGCGGCTTTAGGACGCTAGAGTGGGCGGGGCAAAAAGTTTTTTCACAAATCGATAGTAATATAAAAGGACTAATACAATTATGAAAAAATATCCAACAATTAAAAAAAAAAAGAACCCATCACCTTATCTCCGTTTCATAGCTTAGCTCAACTTGTGTGTTTGATTCTTTGGTTTTTGTATTATCATAATTTACGACTTTTTGACAAATTATCGGCAGCGCTTGTCCAAATAAAGGGGCATAAATAAAAATGCCGTGAGAACGGCAATAAGCGTAAATTTCAATAAATTAATCATTTCCCAGCATTGTTAGACAGCGGAAAGGATCGGCTTTGCGCCACTGGGCTAAGGATTGGGGGAGTTGGGCCTCGAGCATTTTTTGTGGGTGGGGCGAGCTACAGTCTGGGAAGTGGCAACGATTGCCCCAAAGTAGGTCGAACGATTCCCATCTCCCAGCTATTGTAAGCCTCTAAATACAAATATTTGCTGAAGGGAATTCGGTTGGGAGCAGGGTCGTGGCAGGGAAACAGGGAGTGAAGGAGCCATGTCGAGCCGTGTAGCAACAGCTTTTGTAGGCCATGTCGGGGCACTTAACGGCCATTGAATCGGGGCGTGTCTCCAATTTCTGGCTGAAAGGCGAAATTTCATCAATTCATAATTCATTCCACTGTGCAATTAAATTTTGCTGTGGCCACACTTAACAGCGCCAATTCCCCGGGTATCCTTTGTACTTTTTGGACATTCTGGCGTTCGGGGGTGGCGAGCATCCGCAATATGGCTACAAATTGATGCGACCTTATCAATTTCCGTTTCATTTGACATTAAGAAAACTGTTAGAGCTCCTTCCTCAGCGTCCTTACTAATTATTCTCAATTTTATTACGCTCAGATTTTTATGGTTTGTGTGTTTTGTAATCTCAAACTAATCTCTGACCGCATCCACCAATGCCAAAACAGTCTTGGCCAAAAACAAATATCAAAACATTGTCGGTCTGCTTTGGGTTGCTTTGGTTTGGTTTTCATTTTCCATTCGTCGGTCAGTCGGCTGGCATTTTTTGTTTTCTATTTTTCTTCAGGCGTTTTTGGGGGTCCGGGGCTCTTGGCAAGTGCAACCAAATTGAGAGCAAAGCCAAGTCATCAAGCGGGGTGCTAGGGCGAATGTAATTGCTGCCAGATTGGAGCGGAACGGGGGTCATCCAGGACCAGCCAGCCCAGTAGTTAGGTAAGACACAGTCCTATACTATATGTGCACTGAGAAAAAGCATTGCAATCCTATAAACCATTCTTTTCGTGATGAAGATTAATGAATCTTAGTCAGACGCCTCTAAAGGTGACGATTTTCCCCTTCGATGTATGTATATTCTCGATGAGCATTTACAGTAGAACCGCTACAGGCGTGACTGTCTGACTGTCAGTTTATTCAGAGAAAATGTCCTATACATAATAAGCTTGACAAAAGTCTTCATTCAATTACACGAAGTATATTAAATTGAGACGTCCGTACTAGACAACTATTTTAAAGCTGCCATAGGATTGATTGAAAAAGTTTGTTTGCGAGGTTAAATGACCTTCAAATTTTGGAAGGAATTTGCATTATTGCTGGTTTCTTTCCTTACTTAATGGGGGTTGGGTTGCTCGGATTCAATTTTTTCTGTGTCTGTAACCTAAACCATGAACTGCGCCATCAAGTCAATGGCGTCAGATAAGCGACCAGACTTCGTAAACATACCGCATTTTCCTCGATGCCATCAACGAAAAAGAGCAAGCGAAAAATCGCCTGCAAAATTGGTTTCCTCCTTAAATGCGATTACAACTTGATGAGCCAGCCAACAGAGAAAGAGTATTAGAAAAACAAGAGAGAATGTTATAGTCGAGTTCCCCGACTAACAGATACCCGTTACTCAGCTAGTGTGAATGCGAACGCGAAATTTCATCATTTTTCTGGGCTCTCGATAGATATTGGGGAATAAAATGAGAAACAATTTAAAAAGTGTTCAAAAGTGTGGGCGTGACCGGTTTGGCGGTTTTAAGACGTTAGAGTGGACGTGGCAAAAAGAGTTTAGCAAATTGATAGAAATGTAAAAGACTATTACAACATGGATCAACAAACTTGCGCTGCGCCAATGTATCTAGAATCGGTATGCTTAATCTCAACCTTCTAGCTCTTATAGGACCTAAGATCTCGACTTTCATACCGACAGACGGACAGACGGACATGGCTAGATCAACTCGGCTATTGATCTTAATCAAGTATATATATACTTTAAATAGCCGGAAACGCTTCTTTCTGCCTGTTACATACTTTTCAACGAATCTAGTATACCCTTTTACTCTACGGGTAACGGGTATATAATAAGGATAAGGGAGGAAAAAAAGGGGGAACAGGAAAGTTTACAGACCGGCCTAAAAAGTCACAGTCGGATTAAATACAGACATCCGAAAATTACACACAGTATTGAGCCTTAAGACCCTACTAAATTGAAAAGCAAACCCGGCAGGCAGAAGTCTTTCAATTCAGCTACGAACTTTAGGGTTACAGCTGCGGAACTTCAAGGAAAAGTGCCCAAGCCCACTAAAGGGTCCCTCATTTAATGCCAAGAATAATTTCTAATTACAAGGGCACACACACATGGGCAAATATTTAACGAAATTATTAATGTACACAGGACGAGAGCTTTCATTACACATTTTATCCCGAAAAGTATGCACAATTTCCCCACAGCCCGCCCTTGTGCCCTCTCTTCCAATTTCCCCGGCACACCAACTCACTCAAGTGCTCAACGCAGCGCACAAACAATTAAAAACCGTAAATGTCCCCACATGACAAAGTGTGAACTTAATTTCATTTTTGTTATGTACAAATAGTGACGGGAAGGGGTCCATGATGATGGCCAAAGGGAAAGCGTCGTGAGAAGAACTAAATATAAATGAAAATGCTTTCTCCGAAAGCCACAAAAACGGGATGGCATCGGAGTATCGGGTGGGGGGGGGGGGGTTAGTTGCGTAAGGATCGGCAGGACCTAAGCCAGTTGCAAGGCTACTCCTTCGACAACAGCAAGCTAAACGAAGCACACACAAATGAAAGTAATTTTTCACATACTTATGTGTGCAGTAGTTGCATTGTGTGACTCTGTGGGTACAGCCATTTTTCAAAGCTTAATTTCCACAAGCACGCAAAAACGACAGGAATATACTTAAAAAAAAACGAAAACAATAAAAACCAAATAAGTGCAATGGCGGGGTAAAACAAAACTGCAATGTAATGAAGCCGAAAGCAAAACATTTTAAAATATCCCTACAAAGGAAAGAGCCAAGAATAATTGGAAAACATGGCAGCATTGAGTACTTTTCTTTCGGCGAAAAGCGGGCGGAAGCTTTTCCTCGAACGCAAAGAATATTAACAGAATGTGCAAAACGAAGTCATGAATGAAGTACTCAAAATAAAATGCAAGTAATGAGTGGAATCCTTTCAGAATTCCAAGTTCATAATGTGAAACAAATTAAGAGAAATGGCTAAACGAAAGGAATGCAATTTTGTAAGGATATTATAAAAGCAAGAAAACGAAGTTGTGCAAGTCTGGGGTAAAAATGAAAATAATTAACAAGATTTATTTACGAATTTACACTCTTCAATGGGAATGCATTCAATTTTATTTATAGTGCGAGCTAAAATAGATAACTACTTAAGCAAAGAAGTAAACCATACAAGTAAGCCAGCTATCAGCAATGACTACATTAGAATAGCCTAGGTAAAATGAGGATAAAGAAAGAAAGAAGCAAGAAAATGTCAACTAATAGTAGCAAGTCCTTTCCAGCCAAGGGCTGCCTGTCCTTGTGCTGAGTCTCTTTCAAATAATTTCCGAATCGCTGGGAGCTTTGCTCAAATGCATAAGCTCAGGCAAGCCAAACCAAACTAAAACAGATACTTGGCGAAGGGAACTCGAGTCCCGAACCCTCGCCTTGAGCACGCCACACACTTAAGCTTATCCGGGATTTGGCTTCCTAATTCATTCATTTACCGCATATCCCTTCAGCGCAGACTGAGCTCCGCTCGATCCTGCCAAACAAAGGGACTGCAGCTGCATCAAGAGTTTGCTACAAATTGCCGAAGCACTCGACATCCGCTCAACTAAACGCATCGCAGTCAAAGTCGCATTCATAACCCTCCCAGCCCAAGCCCGAGCCCGAGCACGGGAAGGGCCCAATCCCAATCCTCCATTCCAGAGCATTTCCCTGCTGTTTGTTTAGACGCGGGACTGCGCGTCCTCAGAGCCGGTATTACGCATACGACGCGTTGCCCCGCGCAAATGAAGTTAGTACTGCACTTAGGCGGGCGTCTGGTGCACTGCGAGAAACAAGACCACCTAAATGGGATAACAGTGAAAAACCGTTACGAGCTTCGCTTAGCACAATAATTGATTTTAAAACAATGAATGAGATTGTTGAAGCGCATTGGTTTCTTGCCATATTTGAGGACCTGTACCACCAGTCTAATGACAAACAACTTTAGCTTAAACACACTGCTACGGATGGTATTCATTAGCGAAATACTTTTTTTTTAACTTATATCAAATGCATTTTGTCGCCTCTTAAAAACCCTTAAATTGCAGTTTCACTTTAACATATACTTGTGTGACTTTTTTTCGCTGTGCCTGGAAGCCGAGGAAGTTCATGAAACATTCATTAAGAATGTTGTGGTTGTCCTTTTTTCGATTCTGCGTGTTCCTTCAGCCGTTTTGGAAACTTACAAGAGTGTGCATTCCCTGCGAAAGTTGCATTTAAATGCCGACCTGATGATAGGAACATCTCTTCGCACCAGAGGACGTATGAGCAATAATCAAAGTTGGGCCAAATTTGCAGTTAACGGCGAGCGGAAACTTGCGGCTATCTGTGGTAATAAAAGTGAACTTGAATGTGCACATGCAGCACTTCACATTCTGGCAACTTTCATATCAGCGACAAGGGAAACGAACGCAATGTCAGCCAAAATAATTAGAGACTCAGGAAATTTGGTCAGCCCGACTTGATGATTACATTAGGGGGGACCAAAGGTGAGGGCTTTGGGGTCGGAAACTTTTGCGGGCGACAAGCAAGAACCTAAAAAGAAATATGTAAGGGGAAAAAAGGAATGAAATTCGAGAATCATCAACTGGCAAACACACACACTCAAATACAAAGTAAAGTTTGTCCTCGATGTGTGGCCGAAAAGTAGAGATGGGGAAAAGTTGCCAGGCATTAGGCAAAAAGTCTTTCAAAAGAGCAGCCGAGTAATTTCATTGTTGTTCGAAATTTCTTAGCCACTTTTGTCGTGCACTTATTTATTATTTGGCTAATTCGCGCATTGCCAAAGTGGCTGCATTTATTTTTTATTTTTTATTTTTTTCTTTCCCAAGGAGAAAAGTAATGAAAGTGCAAGGGATAACTTTTTCGGTGGCCAAGTGGCGCTCGACTGCTTGTCCAATACTATTTCACATTTGCACAGAACTTTGAACAAAGCCCACAGAACCGATAAACAGCGCCGCTGCAGCGCTGGGGGAGTTTGCAAACTTTGCCGCAAACTCCAAAGAAACGGCTCCGATTGCAGCTTGCAACTTGCAAGTAATTTGTCTTACCCCCGGCTGGCAAGTCCCATCGCAGTGCCCCCGCCACCGAAGGCTTGGCTTTTGTTTACAGCTGATTGTATTTGGCCTTTGTTTTCGGTCATTGCCAAAGTTGTCACATCGTCAGGCGACGGCCTAATGAATAGAAAGCCAAGCCAGCACGAAAATCTGCACTCCCGGCCCAATCGACTAATGTAGCTGAAAATTTTCATTACCCCAAACTTGAAAACTCATTCGAAGAGTGTGGGCCAAAACAAATCTCGAATCTCTTAATTTGAAATGTTTTGAAACAGGGCCGACTTCGATTACATGGAATAATTGCTTGGTCACTGCCTTGAAATCATTTAAAATTTCCCGGAAATTATCTAATGCCGCTAATAAAAACATTTATAATTCCCGAAAATGGCAAGCCTTTGAAAAGAGAGAGTATAATCTCAAAATAGCCATCATAATAGTCAACTAAATGCTGACTAATAGGAAAGGCGGCGCGAAATTGTTTATTTTAATTTTTAAACAGAACTCGCACAGAACAGAACCCTCCCTATGTAGCTGCAAAATTATTACTTTTAGTCGACCAAGGACCTAATTTGTTTCCTAAATCACTGCTTTGCGATGGCTGTGTTCGGACAATAGATCTTGGACAAAAGCATTTGAAGTTTCTGGCGTAATATTTCCATCTGAACTGGAATTGTAAATGGGTGTATTTTTCGCGGTAAGCCCTTCAAAGTTATGACAGTCGAACAGGCGTAGCGGTGAGTGTGTGTGCATAAAATCAGATATCAAAAATTGTTTACAAATAATTTAATAGCCGCAGCGCACGCACGTCACGTGTGCGCCGTAAAAACACGCACTCGCTCGCTGGCAGGACAATCCATAAATCGGCTTTGTTGACCGGTCCTGGACAATACATTGGTATTGGTGCGAGAGATTTGTACCACCCCCTTCACCAATCACACACTGGGCATCTCACCACCTCACCGTTTAGCTTATGCCACTGACTGCGGTCGAAGCGACAAAGGACCTTCTCGCATGTGTGTGTTTGGCCATAAATAAAATGTTAGTCCGAAAACAGGGTAAGCAAGCATGGTAGCAGGGTGTCCGAAGCAGGCCGGTCGGATGCTACTACACGACATTAGGCCGAATTAATGCGCGCTAGGACTTAAGTCGCAAATTTATTTCTGTTCAACATACGAGACAAAACGACGAGCCGCAAAACAAGCTCTGCCCCAGCATTTGTCCCTTAAGTGCACTTGAAAAAATGTGTAGCTGTATTTTAGTTAATGGGGATAAAACTAAAATTGCATTAAATAAATAATAATAGTAATGATAAAATCGCTCAACCTTAAAACTGAAACATTGAACAATAAAAGCGAGATTGTTGAAGACGAAACAAATAACCTTAAACTATAAATTTTGATACCCACGCCTGGTAATAACAAACTGATTTGTTGCTTAGGGATTTTTCTATAAGGTCTGATTTTTATTGTAATAAGTAAAAGAAAGGCAACTGAACAATGTGCCTAGCCCTTTTAGACACCCTAGATTTTTTTCAGTGCCTGCTTCCGCGTGTATGTGTGTGTGTGCCTCTGTGAGTGTGTTCTGTTCAACATTTCGGCATGACAGTGGAAATCCGGCGATAAATGTTACCAGCAAATGTGCGAGTGCCTACCAAACTGGTAACTCTCATGTGCGGTGGGTTGGTGTTCCCGGGATGGGGCTAAATGCTAACTGGTACAATTTCGGTGCTCCATGGAACTGTTCATTCGCCCCACGGACGATGGACGATGGGCGATGGGCGATGGGCGATGGGCCGTGGGATATGGCAAATGGGCGCTGGGAAAGGGAACGGGGGGGCCCGTCCGCACGCTTTGTGTTAATTTGTGGACAAATTTGTGCGCCGCAACGGATGTGAATGTTTCAGGGGCGGTCGGCAGGGGCGAAAGCCTGGAAAGACGGAGAGACAGACCATTGTCTTCCTGCGTCCATCTAATCCCATGGATCAGCAATCGATAATGAAGTTGCCGAAAAACACACGCGCCAGAGTCATAAGTTAGATGGAATGGAGCCGAGAGATCGGAAAGCGTCGAGAGAGGGGGTAAATGGGTGGAAGTGGATGGAGACGGGTAAGCATACCGATTTGTTTGCAGCAAATCCAGTTATCGATGGGACTGTGGGAAAGCGGCCAGGGAAAACGGCTAGCATTACCCGGCCACTGTTTCAATTTATGTTAAACACTAAGCACGAAACGAACAGAAACCGAGTCTGATTACACCGAGAGAAAGTGGTACATGAATTGGTGAACGAACTTGCTTTCCGCTTTTAAATATATGTAAACCATACCATGGTCAAATCCAAGTTACACATCCTATATGATATATTTTTAGACATACGTGAAGTTTTTTGTATACTTCGTCGAATTAGCGTTTTTTATACGGATTCTTGCATTTGCTACCAATGTTTTGGGGGAAAGTTTACTGTATGGAGTGCTTAAAGCCAAGATGTGGGGATTTTCTTTTGGGTTAACAATGTCCATTACTTCCGTAAATAAATAAGACTTTGAAGAATAACCTCATTTTACCTGTGGCTTGACTATAATACAATTCAAATTAAATTGAGATTGTACACATTTCTGGTTTTATTTTAGCCAACAGAGCAGCAATGGATAGTCCATATTAGGAAAGTTTTTAAATACCAAATCGATATATATATTTTGTTTAAATTATTTTGCGGGTACTGTTGCATTTTTACAAGCCACGAATTCTCCAAAAAGCCATTCGCTAATACAACACAATATGTTGCAGGCATTAGTTTAGCCGATATGGCTCGTTGACTTTAATCCTCGGCTAAATTGTCCCAACAAAAAATTGCTTCTATGCCGGCTTTACTTTTTGTCTTCCTGGCATAGCCCCGAATTGGGGACTTTAATCGAATATCGCGCATACGCAGCGTTCCCAGCGGACTAGCGGCAGCCGCTAATGCTGCTAAAATTATATTTTCGGCATAAAATATGCATATTTTACGGGCGCACAATCACACCTTGGCATTGGCCAGGACTACCATCCAAAAAAGAACTTGCCAAATTGCACATGCAATCAAATTGGGAAGAGCCAAATGAGCCTTGCCACTTGGCGGTGCAAAAAGGAAGCCTGGCCAGGTGCGCGAGAAAACTCGTGGGAGAGTGGCAGAAAAGCGGCCCTACAAAATTCTCGGCCAGTATCCACAATTTGTGCAGATGGCGGCTGCATCATGAAATAGCATTAAATTGACTGGGAAAACTATTAAACTGTCAATCGTCAGTGCCGGGCATATGGCCGGGCTTATGTTCCCAGCCGCTTTTCCTGGAAAATCGGAGAAATGCCCGGCACGCCGACCTGGGCGCAAACATTTTCATAAGCACTGTGCACAAAGGATGCAGTTCAAATAATATTAAGTGACAAATTTTTACGTAAAATATGCGGTTTTTAAGCTAAGATGCAGTTTTAAAAAGAAAGCTGAAATGGTTTGCTTTATAAAGCCTATATGGAACAAAAACTATCCCAACTAGTATCATTGATTTACTGTAAAATCTTTCATAATATCGCCCAAATTTAAAGCAGCTAACGCTATTCAAACGAAGTTTCCTGTCGGAAAAAACGTACAAACAAGAGAAGCCGTTGAGTTTGAACGAAAAATGGACCCTATATACCCGGGAAAAAAAATTTAAAAGGCAGAGGGCTGGGAGAACTGATTGCACCACTTGGTCTGCGGATCCTTTCGGCCCTCGAAAACCCTCTGCCCGATTCTGGAGCGTCACGTGCGCACTTTAACATCAGCATGATGGTATTTTGCCCAACGAATCGCACAGATACTACATACATACATACATATATACACATATAATAGGGGCTCAAATGGGGCGCCGTGTGAGTGCTCGGCGGGTACTCCATACAAGCATCTATTACAGTCGGCTTAGAATCAATAAAATATAACTTTGCGTGCTGATTTCTGTAAACGCCGGAGGCCACAAAAAGGCACAAGCCCCTCAAGGTAACCAGACGCAGACACCACCCTCCACCTATCCATTTCCATTCACCCGTCCGTCGGGCCCAGGGCCTCCCTCCCCCTCTCGGTCACCGACAATTCTTTTGGCCAAATGTATTCATAAACATGGCCAGACAACATCGTAGGCAACAAGCGAGTGACAGAAGCACGTGCATCTGTCTGTCTGTCCCTGGCTCCCGACCAGAGTACACGGAGCAAAATATCACTATAGTTCTTACCTGTTTTTCCTTCCTTGTATCAGGAAAAATGAATCGTTTCCGCATGAGTGATATATTTTCTTGACTAGGGTCAGAGGAATTACTGAACGATTCCTTTTGAAACCATAATAAATAGAATTAGAGAAAAAAAGGGTCACCCGCAATAAATGCAGGTGAAGTGCTATAAGAAATTGCGTGAATTGTGAAAATATATAATAAAAGAGAGAGTATGCTATAGTCGAGTTCCCCGACTGCGAACGCGAAATTAATAATTTTTCTGGAATATCGATAGAAATTGGGGAATAAAATGATACTTTTTACTCTACGAGTAACGGGTATAAAAAGAGCACTATAGATACCCTAGTTATTATTTTCCCAACTGCGACATTGTCGAAGATGGGATATCTTTGCTTTAATTAGATAAAAGGATATTAAGTAACCAAACTCTGCCCTTCCCAGTGTTATTTTGCCTCAGTGCAAAGCTCGTATGTGGTTTGGTCGCGTTCCGAGGGACATGTAGTTTTGCCCCTGTTTAGGGATTTCCGTTCGATTGCGAATTTTATATGGGCAATAAAACATTAAAAAACCTAAAACACACAACCTCACGCGAGGAATCGACAAAATTGTTTTTAAAGCGCGTAATTCAGCTGACAAGGATTTGGGATTTGGGACTCTGGATTCAGAATTCCAGTCAGTCTGCCACTCGTGCACATATCCAAATGGCTGTTTGTTTGAGTGTTGTGGTAAAAGCCAAATGAAAAACCAAAACAAAACGCATTTGCCAACGCTTTTTGCTCATTCCGAACGCGTTACGAATGGAAAATAAACTCTTTAAATGGGATTCAATGACATGGCAGCCACCGCGCTCCACACTCTACACTCCATGCCTCATCTAAGGGAATATATATCCGAACATACACATGTCCACGTACCCATATGTAAAAATCCATAAGGGAGAACGCTTGTGTGCGCGGTTGGCGTCTTGAATTGCCAACTGATATGGGCTGTCGCTCAATTGACAGTGAGTCTAAAACTGATTTTTGTTGAAAATAAGAAATCTGTACAACTGTACACCAATGCACGCTTGTGTAAAGAGTACAACCATACTGAGGCAATAAGCGATCTCAGTCTGACGAATATGGTGTAAAAGAACAAGTATTCTGATTTTTGTATATTCCTTCATTAAAGTTCTTCACTCGCAAATTAACTCCGCAGCGTACACACGGTGTATTTTTTATCAATAGGTGTACTTCTTTGATTATAAAGTTTTTATTAAACAAGTAGTAGAGCTTATAAGTGTAACAAATCATTAATGTTCTTCAATACTTCTAATTTAATTATTTAGACCTATGAGGAAATTTATTATTTAGATTTGGGAACAACCGCTCTTGGCAACAACTTCACTTGACTCTGCTTTACTCTACACTCGCTCCCTTTCTATCGATAGCTTGCTCTTGTCTAGGGTTGCATTTTAATTAGGGCTGCAATGTAGAAGTATCGAAAGATCTAATACCGTTTACCACTGCGAGTATTCTTACTCAAACCAATTCCCTAATAGGTTATGAGCCCAGAAATTGGCGAAATTAAAGTGCGGTGTGTGTCAAATAGACAAATTAGAGGAGACGAACTGTGACACTTGGAACATACAGATGCGATCTGTGTTGGTGCATTCCGGGCTGTGGAGCGATACCTCTGGAGAGCTCTCGGAGTCAAATGTACCCGAACATAAGAATTGGGTGGCCTTGGATAACTAGGCATTGGCGACAACTAAAGAAAGACATCTCAGTTGGCTTAAATAAAGCATTGTACCACAGCACTGCAGGCTTGGGTAAAGTTGAAGAAGGTTCAGCAACCAAGCGGACTTGTACGAAAGGTACAGTCGTACAAGAAACTGCTCAGCAAGCGAATGGAGCAAGGTCAAAGCGTGTCGACCTGCGTACATAAGTAAATTTGTGGAAATACTGGTTGGCCTGTCTGGAGTTGGAATACAGCTCAACGAAGAGCTTCGATCCATAGTGTAGCTGTCAAGCCTTCCAAAACAGTTCGAGCATTTCGTGGGGGCTATAGAAACTAGAGATCAGTTGCCTTCTTTCGATGTCCTCACCATAAAGTAAAAAGAGGAGGGAGAGAGAAAGGCGGTTACAGAAGAGCGAAGCAATAGCACAAAAGCATTCGTCGCATCACAGATGCCAAGCTCATTCGCGAAACAGAAGAAACAGCCCTCATAAAAGCACAGTGCTCAAGTGCTAGTAACGACGAGATGGCAAAAAGATGATAAAACACTCAGTAATCCGCCAAAGTAGAGGTCTGAGGTCACCAACTTAAAGAGATCAGTGTGGTGCTTAGACAGTGGCGCAACAAGCCATATGTGTTGTGAAAAAGAACTTTTCATAAATTTGGTGAAGCACACTTTGGTACAAAACAGATTGGACTGGCCGATGCTGGTTTCCTTCAAGCTGAAGGAAAAGGGGACGTCAAGACTCAAACAGGCATTTCGTGCACGCTCACGCTCAAAGATATGCTGTTTGTACCGAAGATGACAGGAAATTTCATGTCAGTGAGCATTGCTGCGCAGAACAGATGCAAAGTGGTTTTCGATACACACAATGTCCCAGCGATGCAAGACGGAGAATGCATCGTGAAGGCCAACCACCGCAGTTGAAACCATGACGCCAGTGGAAGCGTGTACGGGTTAGAAGCCGTGTGTAAGCCATCTTAAAGCTTTCGGATCTCCTGCAGTTGCTCTTGACAAGGGTCCTAGGAAGGACAGCAAGTTTCAACCCAAAGGTTAAGAGTACCAACCAACTCTATGGTTGGCTACTCGGTATCAGCCAAAGGATACCGTTTGATGCAGCGGCTCGACAAGTGGTGGAGAAACGAGATGTCCTGTTTGACGAAAGCCATGGTGCTCCATTAAAAAGCGGTTCTGTACAAATTGATCTAGACGAACCCGGCCAGCAGGACGAACTTAATATTGCAGCAAATGTTTAAGATAAATCAATTGACGACAGTAGTAGTAGTGCAAGCCCCGATCACTACGAGAGTGCTGAGGACAAAAATATGGAAGTACCGGATGTATGGGAGATGAATGGGGTTGAGCGCCTAGGACCTGGTCGACCCAAAATGATCCGGACAGGAAAACCGGGTCCATCAAAGAAGCAATTTCATATCCTGAGCGCTTTGGTTTCGGAAGACGATCCAATACCAGTCAATTGCAAAGATGCTTTGAGCAGTACACATGCGCCTGAGTGGCTTCAAGCTATGGAAAGAGAGTACAATTCACTAGTTGCCAATCAGATCTGGCGGATGGATCTCGGACTTGCCCAAGGATCAGCAAGCAATTGAATGCAAGTGCGTTTTCAATGTAAAGCGCGATAAGAACGGCCGCATAGACCGCTTCAAGGCGCGACCAAAGCGAAGATACCTAATTGCAAAAAATCCAGATAAGGTATTGTTGCTAAAAAGAGTATATACGGCTTGAAGCAGTCAGGAAGAGCCTGGAACGAGAAGCTAAATTGTGTTGTCACCAATCCTTGAATATGTTGACGATATTCTCATAGCCTGTCAGACTCAAGATTTGGCCAAGGTTAAGAACGGAATCTCAAATGTTTTCGAGTGCATTGACAAGGGTCCACTTAACCATTTTTTGGGAATGGAAATAGAGCGAGAAGGCGATCTCGGAGCGATTTCGTTGGGCCATTCGCAATACATAAAGGATTTATTGGGCGCCCATGGCAGCGAGAATTGCACGATGGCGAAGACACCTCTAGATGTAGGATACCAGATTGACTGTACAAGCGATCAGTGCAAGAATGTTGAACCAGATGTTTACCAATCCGTTATTGGAGAGCTTTTGTGGCTAACTATTACGACAAGACCAGACATCCTTCACTCAGTATCAGAACATATGGCAGCCATAAAGCATATGTTCAGATACTTTTCAGCACCCGTTGACATGAAGCTACACTATAAACAGTGCGGTCAACCTTTCTTTGGATTTGTGGATGCAGACTGGGCAGCTGATAGGATTGACCGGAAGTCTTACTCTGCGTGCATCTATTTTCTGGCTGGTGGTCCGATTTCTTGGCATTCGGAAAAACAACGAAGCGTGGCTCTTAGCAGTACTGAAGCGGAGGAGGCTATGGTAATGCGAAGGCTGATTTTGGAAATAGGCTGCGGAACCAACGATGCTCCGATAATCACTGGCATTAAACAAGAATCCAGTCTACCATTCCAGAACAAGGCATATTGATATACGATATCATTTTGTCAGACGCGTTGTAAAGGATGGCAGATTGGCAGATATCTTGACCAAGAACGTCGCAAAGAAGAAGCATGAAGATGTTACACGAATGTTAAATTTGTTTTAATATTCGTAAACATGAATGCATTGAGGAAGGGTGTTAAAAACAAGAAATCTGTACAACTGTACACCAAGTGCAAAGCACAACCATACTGAGGCAATATAGCGACCTCAGTCTGACGAATATGGTGTAAGAGAATATGTACTCTGATTTTCGTTTCCTTTTTCAATAAAGTTCTTCAATCCCAAATAAATTCCGCAGAATACGCACGGTGTATTTTTTCTGTCCTATTATTATTACCAACGTGAAACGATGGTAAAGCGCACACTCAACATTTAACTTGATTTTGAAGGTGGAAAAATGTTTTCATACATGCACAATTGCAATACATACAATTCCAGCGCAGTGAATCTAAAATATTCAAAGACCAGGTACTGGATGGAAGAAATTAAAGTAAAGTAACTGGTATATGTTGTTTTCAAATAACTAAGAATTCAGGGAGTATAGAAATTTTAAATCTATTTTTTAATAGTGTTCATTGTACACATGTGATCTTGCGGATGTACTGATTATCGAATGAGCAACACTCAATAAAAACTAAAATTTAATTTAATATAGGGCAATGTATAATAAAACAATTTACGATTAGTAAGGAAGGTATTTCTAATATTTGTTTTTAAACTCTAGGGAACGAGGAAATATAAGCTATGTCAAAGTTGGAATCCTGCAGTTAAAATTAAAATGGCAGATCTTTCCGAATTTCAACGCGAAATGTTAAGCCAGCCTTGATTTAAGCAATCGAACCACAATTGCCTAGCAATGAAATGTCCTAACTACTAATATTCGCTCTCCTGCATCGAAAACCACAAAGGAGGATCAAGTGTGCCTGCTAATGACAGGACATTCGTGCTAATGCCATTCAATTTAAATTAAAATAGGCACAAACATTTTTATATTGTTGTACCAAACGACTAGTTATCTACCAGAAATTCTGCCAATATTTAATTAGAATTTTAAAGTAGGTTTGCGTGGAGTTTTTGTGGGAGGATGGCTGAAGATATTTAGAGGACATCAATTTAATATTTATTCGGAATGTAATAAACTGATTGTAAAAATTTGGGAGAGAAACTTTATTGTGTGATTAATAGATTCTGTTTTTTTTTAAACCGAACTTGATTGCTTGATTGAACTTGATTGAACTTGATTTCTAAAGGATCTGAGCCGTTTTGGTTCGGAGTGGTTCATCTCCGTAGTGGTTCATCTCCGGAGTGGTTCACAGCCCTGACATTAATTTAGTTTAATTAAGCGTTTAGTCAGTGGACCAAATGTTAAATAAGTTGTGCTTCCTTGAAGGCTTGCGTCTCGGGTTTCATTCATTCGCCTTCTGTTTACCATATAGTTGCACATGGTAGTGTATGTGCATAAGTTTCGCCACTGCCCCGCCCACCGTCCTCATCCGCCAGCCCCCCTAACCCCCTGCATGGACACCCTCGTACCTACCCGAGACCCCACTTAACCCCTTGATGTCGGTGTGCCTGACTCAATGCCTGTTTGTAGTCTGATGCAGATTGGCTCTGCGAAACGTTGACGGAACTTTAACGCTTCCAATGGCCAACTTGGCCATTCGAACGCCCGCCTGCAACGCCCATATGCTGTCAGTGATGACCCCTAGGAAATACAAAAAGATTAGCTCAATACCAAATAAAATAATATTGAATTATTACAGAATACACAAGTGATAATTTAGCTTAATATAAAATTAGATGAGGTAAGATTAAGTAAAAATGTATTTCCCTAACTTTTTCTTCAGATGAATACAATTTATTTGGTTGGCAAATGTCAAATTTTAAAACTTCTTACTTCGATATAACTTTTTTAGAAACCTTTTTTCTTTTTGCTTGCGAATAGTGTACAGCTCTTATATGTACATGAATGAATGAAATCAAACATGTAACTGCCAACTTCAAACCAAAATCCATTCCCGAAAAATGTAAGTTCGAATGCACAAAATAACTGTGAATTTGTTGAAATAATATTATGGCAAAATCAACGTGCCAATTACAATAACGAGCATTAAATAAGTAATTTTTGACAATGATATACAAAGAGAAAGACCCTGACTATTATGGTTTTCGAGCCCAATGGCAGACATTTAGCATCAGGATGCGCTTCTTTCTGCTGTTCTTCTTGGCACTCAGCTGCTGACGATAAGTTGGAATGTGTCCACTATTTAACTTTTAACTCAACAGTCATCTATGGAGACAGTCTAAGCGCTCAGAATTTGGCCAGAAATCCAGTGTACTGTGTACCATGTACGGTCAAAGCAATGACACTAGAATAACAAGATGCGTATTCTAGTTTATTCTATTGTTGTACTAATGTCTTTGGTCAAAGCATATTGATATCATTTCATTGGGGAAGTTATCCAAAAATGCCATGTTGAATTAAAATATGTACCAACTTTGCAAGTTTAGATAGCCGATATGTTTAAAAAGAATTTGTCAAAACAGAAACATGTGAAGTTAATGAAGCTAATGAATGTTATGTAAATTTTTAAATTAAAAAAAATGGTAACATTGTGAAGAGCTGTTGAAAATAAGTACAATAATACTATTTTTAAGCGTATTGAAAACGAACGAAATAATAACATAATGTAAACGTATCATATGTTGAGAGAACTGAGAGACAGAGAGAACTGTTAACTTTAGTCAAAGACAAAAAAGCGCATCGCACGGAGTCGCGATAAATAATATAATATTTGATCGATATAGTTTTTTATTATTTTTATCGTTTTTATTTGTTTTTCATCAAATAATAATAATAATAAAAATAATAATTGCGAACCCGAAATTTAATCATTTTCCTGTGATATCGATAGGTAATGGTGAAAAAATTATAAAAAATTCGAAAATTGTTTAAAAATGTGTGCGTGACCGTTATGGGCGTTTTGAAGGTGAAAGGGCGTGGACACTGTGTTTTTAGTATACAGATACAAATTAAAAGTTTAGGCGTGTCAGTTTTCGACGGCTTAAGGGGTTAGAGTGGGCGTGGAAAATAGGTTTTTGGCAAATCAATAGAAATTTACAAGACTAATAAAATTTTTAAAATATATATTAAAACATTTTTCCAAAAATGTGGGCGTGGAAGTTTTGGGCTGTTTTTCGGGCTTTAGATTGAGAGTGGCAAAGAGTTTGGCATATCGATAGAAATTGACTAAGACTAATAAGATTATGAAAAACTATAAAATGTCAAAAATAGTAATTGAAATTCAGTTGAATTTGTAGAAAATTAAAAAAATATTTGGGAATATATGGACAACAGACACGAAACTCCATTTGATTTGACTGCCACCCAACTGCTTTGCCAATGCCTATGGCAAATTGTATACACTTAAATAATTAAATACCTTATCGCCGGTTAAAATGTAATTGTTTCAAATGGCTATTTAATTAATGTTAAAAGCCAATATTGTCATTATATGTTAATGCATTGCAATATTTCTTAAGTTCTACCACTGATTTATTAAAACGATAATTTGTGGTGGGCTGCCTTATAATTCTTACATTGTAATCCATAGTCACCGGTAGAAATTATGTAGAAAAGAACTTTATACATAAGCGGACGAACCGAACTTCACGAATTCAGATCTCATTTAAAGTAATTTTAGTTTGATAAATTGCCAGACAACTAAATTAAGCCGCAGTTATTAAATCGAGTTTATAGCTAGCTTACAACCCAATTAAATGCCAAATAAGTCGAAGGGTTAGAACAAATTAATGGCTGTGCAAACACTCGAGGACTAGCCACTTGAATTGTTGGGGGTCAAAGTTCACCTACTATTAAGTTTCACTTCAGTTCATTTCTTTTATTGGGGGTAAATAAGGTTGACAACCCCTTTCAGAAACCACCAAGCTGGCCGGGAGTAATAAAAATGATTTAAATCAAATCAGGGGCAACAATAAAAATAACAAACGACAAACGGACTGTGAAGTGAGAAGGCAAACTTGGCCCAAAAGTTGCGGGAAAATTGGTATGAAAATGGGGAAAATCTGGAAAATGCGAATGCAAATCCGTCTGGTGGGTGTTTGGCGGGCAGGCGTGGCTCATTGTAGCTGGCATAATTGTCATTCAAGTAAGTTTTAAATGCACCACTTGGCAACACTTTTTGACGAGAGCAAATTGATTTTTGTTGATGCAGGCTTCGGTTTCCCCTTCGATCTTCGCACTCATTTTCCCTTCGATTTGTCAAATACTCCAATCTTTTCCCATCCCCCATTGATTTGCGTTCCCCTCCAATTGCAGTGAGCTGCTTCTGATGATGATGTCGTTTCAATGCTCAGCTGAAAAAGTTTGCGCAAATTGCGGTGCAAATTTGCAACTTTCGCATAAAGTTTGACTCAAATTACCTAAGCGATGGGCGTTTTGGGTAGAGCGTGGAGAAAGGGACGTAGTCGCGGCAATAGTCGAAGCTGTTGGAAAGTGAAAAGCGAAAATTAGTTTGCCTAAAAGTTGCAAGATTTTATGACAAATGTGGGTACAAAAATTATGAACACTCAAAAAAAATTATGTTTAATTCTCCTGACTGCATCATTGTAATCTATTTTAATTTGTGTAGTACATATATATCCATATCATACATACACTAGTGGGCATAAGTATTTGGACAAGAAATATATTCAATATATTTGTTTGTAACTCTTTGTTTACTTAAAGCAAAATTGTTTAATAATTTTAGTAAATAGGTAGACTATCGTAGTTAAATTAGGTAACATAAACATATGGATAACTTCATTGTTGATTTAACAAAAATTACTTTCTTACAAATTAGCAGTGGCATAAGTATTTGGACAAATTATTTAAATGTTATAAATTGAAAAAAAAAAAGTCAACTAAAAAATTATGACAAATTAATAAAAATATACCCTCCCTTTGCGTCTATCACCTTTTGAAGACGTTTTGGTACAGACTGTACCAAGCTGTGGATATAATCTATTGAAATATCCTTCCATAAGGTTTGAATTTCCAAAATCGTTTCTTCGCGACTTCTAGATAAGTTTGCACCCCTTTTTCTTTTTAAATATGACCAGAGGTTTTCTATTTTGTCGTAGTCTGGACTTTGAGGTGGCCAATCCAATGTGTTTACGCCAACATCTTTCAGAAACTTCCTAATCAGTTTGGCCTTATGACAGGGAGCATTATCCTGCTGGAGTATGAAGGACTCTCCAATCAATTTATCACCAGAGGGGAATGCATGATTATTAAGGACATCTAAATATTTTCTTTGATTCATGGTTCCATCAACAGGAACCAAATCTCCCAAGCCAGTGAAGGCTACACATCCCCAAAACATAACAGACCCTCCTGAATGATTTACTCTCTGACATACTGGTGCCACTTTTTTCCGATATTGATTCGGTAATCTAACAAAAATTTTTTTTTTAAGCAGTGAAACTCAAAAGAATTTTCATCGCTCCACAAAACATTGTTTCAGAATGATGCAGGCTGAACAACATATTTTTTGGCAAAGTCGAGGCGCTTTAACTCATTTCGTGGAGTTATTAGTGGCATAACTCTGCTAAAATATGTTCCAAAATGGGCTTCCTTAAGAAGTCTGCGAACTTTTCTTTCACTGATATCGATTTCTGATCCTTCTTTTAGTTCTTTGGCAACCGATCGTGGAGTTTGTAGAACATTCTGCTTAAACATCCGTAAAATATAACCATCGTCCTTTGAGTTGTTTTACGTGTTCGGCCACTACGCGCAACGTTTTTGGTTGTGTGTGTTTTTTTATATTTATTTATTTGATAATACACCGTTGCCAGTGGAATTTTGTACCGAAATACCAGAGTTATACTTAATTATTATTTTATTTTTTATAAATTCGCTCAGTTCCTTTGTTTTCCCCATGTTTAACAAATTTATGAATAAAACAAAAATAAAAAAATAAAAATAAAAAGGTAACAACACGTTATCAAGAACAAATGTTCAAATGATCTAAAAAAAAGTCAAAAATTTGATATTCTTCGAACAACAGATCAATGCGAACTAATTAAATGTGATGTCTAAATACTTTTGCCACCGCCCAAATCGTTGTCTGTCTAGCTTTTTTATCAGCAGAAGGAAAATTGAAAAGGTAAAAAGCAAAACATACCTCTCACGTGTAACTGTGATTGCACTCTTTGTTTTATCATCAATAGTTTACTTATTTATTTGACTGTACTATGAAAAGCATAGCCCGGCAGTTGCAAGCTAATGGTGTCTAAATACTTATGCCCACTAGTGTATATGAAAGCTGAAGTTCCTGATACGTAAGAAATCAAGTCTTAATTAATTCATTCGAAAATAATTTAACGAAGTATAGCAAATAAAGATGGAAAACCTGATGCTTTAGAATACTAAAACAAGAGAGAATCCTATAGTCGACTTCCCCGAAAAGTTTTGAAAATCGATAGAAATTTAAGCGAATAATAAAATTATGAAGAAGTATTCAAAAATTTTTCAAAAATGTGGGCGTGGCAGTTTTTGGTGGTTTTAAGGCGTTACAGTGGGCGTGGCAAATATTTTTTGGTACAAGTCGATAGAAATTTACACGACTAATAATAATATGAAAAAATATCCAAAAGTTTTTCAAAAAGCTGGGCGTGGCAGCTTGTTGGCGGTTCTAGGGCGTTAGAGTGCGCGTGGCAATGGGTTTGAATTTCCTTTGTCGAATCGATAGAAATTTACAAGACTTAAAAAAATTTGCAAGAATATCAACACATATCAAAAGTTTGAGCGTGGAAGTTTTGTGTGGTTTGTGGGCGTTACAGTGGGCATGGCAACATGGGTCAACAAACTTGCGCTGCGACTTTGTCTCTAGAATCTGTAGCATTTTTAGTTCCTGATATCTCGACGTTCTTACGGACAGACGGATATAACTAGATCGTTTCGGTTATTGATCCTGATTAAGAATATATATATATATGTATATATAATCGGAAACGCTTCCTTCTACCTGTGACATACTTTTCAGCGAATCTAGTATACCCTTACTCTACGAGTAACGAGTGTAATTATTTCAAAGAACAGAAAAGGGCCGAAGACATTTGATGGACATCTTGCTAAATGTTACATATATCAAAAGTTGAAGAGCTTACTCGTTCTAGGAAATAAATTTGCAGTCCGAAACGGTTTCGCATAAAATTACTATCTGTCAAGTTCTATAAAATAACAAAAGAAGGAAGTAGTTACCTACTACGAGTTCAGTAGCTACTACAGTTTAGACTATCAAGCCCAAAAGTATTTCCTTCCAAAACTGTGGAGTCAGCATTTATTTATAAAATCTAATACAGAACAAGTGTACACTGAAGAATGCCTTACACACTTATTGAATTCGCCGTACCTAAATATTGATGTTCATGCTTAATATTTGCCCAAATCCAAATTTTCGACAATCATTACGGCTGCCTAAATAGATGTAATTCTGTCCAAGAGTCGGATCCCAAGCAGCCCAGACATCATGCATATGCTAATATGAGGCGCGCGTTGGCATATAAAATTATGCCTGACTGAGATGAAAATCTGGGAGGACGCAAGAAGGCCGATGAACCACCCCTTTCCTTTCTCAATTCCCAATACAACAAAAACCGCAAGAAAAAAAATGAAAAACAAAAACCAAAGTTCCTCATCACAAAAAATCAGAAAAATGTTGAGCCGGGCTCGCTCTTTATTTATTTTCGTTGGGCGCACTTAGCCGCTGAGATGGCTAATGTCGTTGTTGTGGGCAAAATTCAATTTACTGCATGACTCCATAGCACTCACACACGCCGCTGACTCTCACAGATACAGCACACACTCGGGATGGGCACACCCACACAGTTGCAGGGACAGAAACAAAAACAGGGGAAAACGCGTTTCAGCCAGTGAAGCGTACCGAGATGCGTGTGTTGGCAGCTCTGTGAAGCATATAATCGACAAAACACACAGAAACACCCTAGGCCGGCTCACACATACCACCAGACATATTGCGTATACGCTGACCATATTGCGTATACGCAACCAACACAATAGCTCCGCCAGCCATCCAATGCCAAACCGCTTAAAGCCAAAATTGCCAGCGACAACATCATAAACTCAATATTCAATCCATTTGACTTTTTGCTTTTTCTGCTCACCCCCTCCCCATTGAAGTACAGCGCTCCTTAGCCACGGAAAAACAAGGGCGACAATGGGCTGCGGGACTGTGGGGCGTGGCGATGGCAACAGACTTCCTTTTTATTTGATTTTCTTTATTCGGTATTTTTGGCATAACCCGTTGCCCAGTGAGTTGGCTAACAGGGGTAGATTAGCTCGGTCGGCCAAATAATACGGGATGATTTGAGAAACAAAGGGATAGTTACGATTAAGTTCCAATATATGTTTTTAGATACATGCACAAATTTTATTTAATTCCATGGTATACATTAAGTGTTGTATTAAAAAAATCAAATAAAAATTAATAATAAGCTTGTACACTTTGGGAAATTTAGGTTTCCGTTACAAGGCTATTATTCTTGCTGCAAGAAATCTTCAACACAGAGGGTCTCCTGTACCATTTATATATACGAGTGTGCTACGACCCCAAATCACTGCTGTTGATTTACCGACATTGATTGTGTGTGTTGTGCGTCCAACAGATTGATATATACCTCTGACTGTGTGTGTAATGCGATGGTAACGCACACGATATAGACATCGGTTGGGATTGACCAGAGACCAGAGGCGATTGTCGATGGATCAACAAATCCAGGATGAGTGCATTCGGTGACCAAAATGGAAGACTCGCTGGCCGCCTGAATGACCGACTGACTGGGTGACTGACTGACTGAGTGACTGCTTGACTAACTGACTGACTGACTGCCTGACCAACTATCAGATTGACAATGCCTTAGTGCATCGCATTTTATGCAAATGGCAGACGACAATCAATTTTTACTTTTGTGTCTGCACTGCGGCATTTGCATTTGCATTCGCCATGCCATTTGGCATTCAGAAATTCGCATTTGACATTTGCATTGGCCATCGGGCATTCCTAATAAGCTCGAAATGCATTTCCATCTACTGCGGCGAGAATGATATCAATGTGTTCCAGCCCATATATATCCACATCCAATATTGTAAAGTGGAAGTGCGGGTCACTGTGCTCCTCCGTTATGATTTTCGCTAAATAGCTGGTTTTATTTCTGATAAAGTGCCGCCCGAAAAGTAGCCCCTGCAACTGACAGCTTTCTAAATTACAGTTCTGTCTATTAGGCCGGGAATAGTATAGTGGAATTTCGATATATTAGATCCATTGGCAAAAGCGCTTTAAAATAGCCGCGTAACAATTGTTGGCCAAAGGGCAGAATGGTAAAGACAAAATATTAGCTAACAAAATCTTAAAGTAATATTGTACCGCTTATCGACTTTATTTATGTCATATCCTTTTCTTTCCTTTCAAAATGTTACATTTTAAACCGTATAAGATTTTAAAAGTTTTTAGCAATTTAAACAAATTCCATTGAAAAAACTAGAGAGTACTAGTTATGTGCTTGTGACAGTCTTGAAGTTTGAAATATACTTAAGCATTACGTTCCCATTGAATTAGGCAATTCAAAAGCCTTCTTTTGTAGATATTTTCATAAAGGTCATCTAGGAAATGCTGATGGATGGATGGAAAGTGTTCGGCTGCGAGTTAAGAATATAGATTTTAATAATTTCTTTACAGTATGTTTGACAGTGGGACTGATCTGACATTTCCGGATTCGGGACTTGTACACGTCGATCAGGAAACTTGCGGTCTCTTTAAGACCAGTCTGATAATTTTTACCAACTGAATT
This sequence comes from Drosophila mauritiana, assembly GCF_004382145.1. Taxonomy (NCBI): domain Eukaryota; kingdom Metazoa; phylum Arthropoda; class Insecta; order Diptera; family Drosophilidae; genus Drosophila; species Drosophila mauritiana. Next base: position 22,588,633 of record NC_046672.1, on the reverse strand, counting down.
TAATTTTTCTGCCTTTTATTTTTCTTAATAGCCCTGGCCTTAATCTGTCGATAGTATCTTTTTCTCTGCGATCCAGGCGACACGAAGAACTTACTGACTTAATGACTGACAGCGTGGCTTTAAGTGCCCGGGGGCATTACCACATGTGTCCTGGTTGCTCCTTTCAATGGCAACCCAAATCCTGTCCAGATTCTCAATGTCTGTCAACTGCATTTGAGTGACTGCTCAAATCTTACTGGCGTTGTCCTTTCGTCCTCTTTAAAAAGACTCATTGCAAAACAGTTTGGCATTGATTTGTGTGCTGAGTGCTTGGCGCGTGTGTGGTGTGGTTGGCGGGCCATTTCGCTTGATTGCCCATTTCGGGCAGTGCCAAAAGTTTTTAGAGGCTGAAATTCTCGAAATGACTCGTTTTCCAAGTCAATATCGAACGGGGCATGCCTACCCCAAGCACGTACAAGTGCGGACAACGAACTAGCATGTGTCTTCATAAGCATTAGAAAGTTGTTAAACATTTATTTATTATTCAAGAAGACATTTGAGTTCAATGAAATCTTTTACTTTTATATTTTTTTAACTTTATTTGATTGGAAAAACTGTGTAGTTGGACAACAGGCAATTGTTGTTAGGAAGCTAGTAAAATTTCGATTTCCTATTTGTTACCCCTGTCATATTGCTGATATAAGGAATATCTCCTCTTCCTCGGTATTCCCAATATTTTGTATTGTGATATTGCATGTATGCATGGCTTTATCACAATCGGTTGAGAAGCCATCACCATTGCCCTATCACCATCATTACGATCCAAGTCATAATCATCATCGTTGTCGTCGAAGTCGAACATAAAACGCGGTGGCAGAAAGTTTGCCAAGTCTTCGACAGATTTCAGCGCCTCCCACTTTTCCGCTTTTCCCACTTTGCCGAGTTTCCAGCCCCCTTAGTGATTTTCGAACTTCAAGCCCCTGCTAATAAAAACATTAACGTTGCCCCCACATGTGATGAGAGTGCGCGGAGCTGGGGTGCGAACTTTAGTCATAAATAAATATTTGCTTGGCTAACATTTTGAGCAGATTTGGGGACGCCTTTAAGGCTAAGACTTTTGGACAAAGCGCGACGCGTGCCAATTTGTTAATAGACGAAAGTTGCTCGGTTGTAATTTGAAACTGTTTACACTCCCCCTTTTGTGAGTCCACTGCTCCGCTGGTTTGTGTAACTTTTGAAACGTGTACAAGATAAGAAAGCAAAAGTTTTCTCGAGAAACGATTCCTACACTGAAAAATCAGTAAAATGTAGACATAAGCAAAAAGTGACTTAGTACTGTTTGTAATAGTAATAGCTTAAATGGCACAGAAAGTTATATTACATCATGTTCGGAGATCGTTTATTTTCACATAACTAAATTGTAATTTTCAATTAAATTATTTTCATTGACCATCTTAATTTAATTTAAATAAAAAAACAACTATCTCCACCTCTCATTTTCCTTCTCTGTTTTGGATTTTCCGCTTTAAGCTGGCATATTGAAAGACTGACTAACTGAGTGCGTCATGGGTTGACTGCTTGATTAACTGATTGACTTGCCAACGAGCCGCGACCTGCGTCTGGTGACCCACTTAATTGTTGGCCACTCGGAAGGCAATAGACCCATCCGCACATTGCAAGATTGCCAATGGAACGAACTACTCGAAATTCACGTCCCGCCAAGTGCGATAACGGATAACCAAGAGGCCTTAAGGGGAGAATGAGAAGGGCGAAAGGGAAAAGATACTTTGGAGAAGTCTGTTGTTTCACTGGATACAATACACAATCTGCGCGGAAGGCGAAGCTGTTGATGTTGGACTTGGGTCAATGTTATTCGAAGCTTCAAGTTTTTCAGGGGGCCCTGTGCATCGATTGGTTTATCACGCTCCTTGGGAAAGTCAAAGAGTTCTAGCTGTATTTAAAATAACACTCTGTAAAGAAATCAATGGGAGAACTTATTCTTGATAGTCTGTTCTCGGAAATGTTCTTTGACCCTCTGTAAATGAAAAGTTTTATTAGAGAAAATCTTCATTGTGGTCAAAATTTTTCAGCGACTCTCTGTTAACATTACGGATGTATATAATTTGAAAAACTTTGTATTCCCAATTGCTCTTGAGTTCAAAAATTTAAAACAAATTTTGACAAAAATTTTTTCAAGAGGGAGGCTTATATGTACATAATTGGTCTAATATTTTACTTACCTTAGTATAACTTAGTTATATTGATTGATTGTATACATCGAGCACTTTGTGCGCCATAAAATGTTTAATAATTTATTCTAGCCCGACTGAAATTATTGAAATTTGTATCAATCAATTGTAAGGTGTCATCTAATATTAGAAATATTGGCTTTATTGGTCATGGTCATTAAAATAAAGCTTTAAAACGATATCTCGAATGCAAATAATTTGAATAAGGCGTAGCCAAAGACACTAGAATAAAAAGATGCGTAACGGCCATACATTGGTTTGGCGCTATGCATCCACTTTTTTGGTGAAGGCCAAAATTTCTCTCTTTCAGCTCGCTTACGCTGAGAGCGTAAGAAATCTAAAAATAAAATGTTCTTGCTTGTGTGAGTAAAAACAATAGACGAGAACGTGTATTTGTGTGCGTACGTGTGCTAGAAGACGATTTTCGGGCCGAAATCAATTCTGATCGAAGAAACGAATTTACATATTTGGAATTTTGGCAATATGATGAAAAAAATTTTTAAATTCGTTTGTTAAGATCGCCGCTCGAATTAGCTACCCTTTTTTACATATTTATATTTATGTTGATAATTAATTAATTATGTGTAATATATACATATAACATTCCTTATTTACATAAAACCATAATGAGAAAGCACTACTTTTATTTGTGCACTTAATGCTCAACAATAAATTTTTGTATACACATTTGTTTTTTTATTATTTTTAAAAATATTTCAAAAACTTTAATGTGTATTTTACAAATATTAAAAAAAAGATCAGATGGTGCCTTTAGATTTCCGAAGTATTAAAAATTTATAAAATAAATAAAAATATGAACACAGTTTGTTGCAAAAGTCGTATCTTGAGGCACGAAGTGCGGACACAAGCACTCAACAATCACTGCCTTATTAATTTTTCTCACGTCGCAAGCTGAATACCCTAATGACAAGTATTCTAATATAAAGTCTTTTTCGAAATTTGTTTTTGTATATTATGTACATAGATTCGGCTATTACTATTTCTAAGCTATGTTTGAATAATAATAACGTTAAGGCAATGCAAAAATTTTTCACATGGTGCCAATTGTTCAAACAAAATATAGATTTAATATAGATTTAAAGTCTAAGAACTTCTAAGGTGAAGGGCATATTCTGCCAAATTTACAATGCATGAGCATACGTGTACACACATACTGCTATCTATCTGCTATCACTGTATGCGTAGAAAAGAGCTGTTCGCTGTAGCACTCTCCGCTCACTCGCTCTCGAACAAAAATTCGAGAGAGCCTGGAGCCACCTCTAGAGTCACGGCCTAAAAATCGCGTGCCAAAAAATCGTATGGCGTTAGGCATCTTGTTATTCTAGTGTATTTGGCGTAGCTACCCTTGAGTCGCTTTGAATTCATTAAATTAACTTCACGAGCCTCAATACATAGGCCCAATTTATCAATTTACTGCTAAAGAGAAAATAGCTTTTTTTGCTTCATCTGCAGAACTTTTTGCTGTCTAAATCTCTACAATTTTGAGCGTTTATCGATGCAGATAACTTGTTTAGCTAACTTAAAATGTACCAAAGAAATTAAGGGTCTTCGGGCAAATTGTATCTGCATAAGTGCAGGCACCATCGAATCCTGGAAAAGCGGAAAACTCGAAAAGAAGAAAAGGCAGGCATGGCATGTTGCATGCCTCAGTGAGCAATAAGTTCGACAAACTCATTTCATTAAGCTCAGCGCTGCACAAACAAGTATGGGGAAAGGACCAGCTAATGCGCTCCTCAAACCCCCCGTTCTCTGCCACCTGACCCGAGTTTTCCTGCTGCCTTGCCGTCGTCGTCGATGTCTCATCATTTATTGGCAAGCGCTTTTCAACGGATTGGCATCGCTTCGCATGCATCCCTTAAAGTTGAAAAAAGGGAGGGAGATGGCAGAGATTGGCATCGGGATCGGGGGATCCTTAAAACCAGAGGCAACCCGTCTGTTGCTATTTATTGCCAGCTCGCAGCGCCGCACTCCAAACCCATCAATTTTTTATTAGATTATATAAAATCTACCAACGATTTATCTATGCCCAGCGCCGCTAGCGTGTCACCATCTAACCCAATCAGTACCCAGCTCCATTTTCTGTCCTCCCTTCCCGACTACGTTTCCCATTTCCCTACCCCCATTTAAGGCCCCCTGACGACGACTGTTCATCCGATTGCAGCAATCGGAAATCTGACGACAACGACAACAGGATGTAGTGGTTGCATTTAATGCACTTAATTTAATGAACAAAGGGTTGCCAAGGGAAGGCAGGAAACTGGTTATCGTATATCGTAATAATCGTATTATCATTATCGATATGCGCCATCCAGCTTCATAAGTTGAATTTAACTACAGAAATCTGATTAACTAATTTTAAACACATATGTGTATTATCTGTTTATTAATCACATTAGCATGCCCAAATGCATTCCCACTCTTATATTATCCGCATCTATTTTGTGAAGTTTACAATTTAAGCAAGCTTATGAACGAAGCAGATTTCAAAATGACTGATTACTTTTATCCTAAAGTTCTGTGTTACTGTTGCAATAAACTACACGTACTGTACTGTACTTTGTTTAAGAGTTCCGAACCGTGCGTTGCACCTGCCCTTATATGCGCTCTGCGCCTTTAGGTCGTTTAAAGATCGAAAATCTGTTTTTTTAAATTGACCTAGAACTAACTTATGTGGCGATTTCTCTGCTACTCTATCAAAAATCGAGGACCAGGAGCTGTCAAACCGTTGTCAGCATATCATATACATTACTTTTAGAAATCGTTGAACTTCTTCTTCTGTAGCATATCATCTGCTATATCGTACGGACCTTCTACATGCTCAACAACCCCACCAAAAATGGCCATCATTGGTATTTCGTCTGCTTTTGTGTAAACCCAAAAGAAACTGTTTAGGTTTGGTAACACCAAAGCGTTGTAGTTGTGTTCACTTTTTGAAGAAGCTCTAGACACAAGCTTACATCATCAAAAAAAAATGCCACAAAATGCTAGACACTTATTGTTTCTTGCGTCAGATGTCGAAACATTTCGTCATTTTGGATTACAGTAGACTAATAGCATCGTATGCCGTTGTACACTCCTGTCACCATTTGAATAGAATAATAAATGCAAAGTAGTCAATTATAGACTTGACGCATTATTGATATTTCATAACTTTATGAAAAAGAGATACAGCTATTTTGATCGGTCTCGGATTAGTAATCTCATACTCAGGTACACAAGATCTTTTCTTTTAAGTGCAGGTGGTTGCAGTATAAGATTATGATTGATACAAAATGTACCTCCCTCAGGTGTTTTGAAAATCTTGTATAATATCGGATATGGATACCTAACATCTTTAATATGCCTGCTCAAAGTTACTTTTTAATTAGCGAAAATACTCACGGTACCACTTGCCCATGTATCGGAACATATTATTATTTTTAAAGTATAGACTGTGCTTGATAAGCACTTTCCATTAACATGGAACAAATTAATGTTGAGTGCGGAATCGAAAACGAATTTCTTCAGTTTCCTATAGATTTCGTTCCTCATTTGCATTTGTATCGAACGCCATTTGCGATTGGGGCAAACACCGTCCGTTGCAATGAAAAACCTCGTAAGCTTACCCTGATGTTGGTGTTGTAACGGCGCCCGACGCCCACTGCCACGCCTATCACCACTGATACAGATACTTCGAGTTGCCTTGCTGCAAATACATTAAAATTCAGTTGAAACTGCTATTGCTGTCAGGTCCACAAACCATTTTCCCACTTTTCCACGCCCACCTGTCAGTCTACCCGTCAGTTTTTCATTCTCACTTATTGTGCCCTGGCAGGCATTCATCAGCGTTATCCTGTCTTCTTATCCTGACGCTCTACATGCAATATCTGCACTTTACATTTCTTAGCTTCTTTCGAACTGAAATTAACATTAGTTAGCTGTATTTCATCAGCTGGGAAATTGATTTGCACTTGTTTTCTGCATTCTTACAGGTTAACTGGCAATACATAAACCGGACAGTAAATAGGTAAGTTCACGAAAGCGATTGCAAGTCAATAGTAAATAAATTTTAAACAAATATTAAATGTTGTCTCATTTTATTCCCCAAAAAATTAAATTCTGTTCGCATTCCCACTAGCTGAGTAACAGGTATCTGTTAGGCGGGGAACTCGAGCATTTATTTAGTTTCGTTGTATTATACCACTGCAGGGATACAATGATTTTACCTTTTTTTGCTATATCATACAAGTGTAACTAAATGGTTATATAAGCTTCGTCCTGTTGAATCCAGCGTAATATCTAGTATGAGTTCCCCTTTTGTAGCCTCTAATTAAATATCTACTGTTGCGATTTAAACAATTTTTGCACATTGATGAGTATTTATATATATTATATGTATAAGTAAGCGCTAAACAGACTTTACCATTAAGTTCGGTTGCCGGCGTGGTTTAGGAAAAAATTAGGCATTGAAACCGAAAGTTACGGACAAACAAACAGATGAAATTACGGACATGGCCGGATGGCGTTGGCATGCCTTGCTGTAAAACATGAGACTTTTAAATTATATTAAATGACTTTTCCTTGACAATTTACTTAAAGCTGTCCGGGATGTAACTGTACAATGAGTAGCCCCCAAAATCTAAGAGAAAAAATCCCCGCAATTAGTCCTGCTACTAGTTACCCGCAGACTTCTCTCCTGCGATCCACTTCCTTGAATTCTTCGTCGTTTGGGTTCGTCCTTGACTCTGGCTCACTTCCGCTTTCGTTAAATGCGCCAAAAGGGCGAAATGAAATTGCAACTTAATGTTATTGAAATCGAATACGTTGGCGCGCTTCTGTGTCCTGAGTCGGCGTCGGTGTTCCCCCCGTTACTTGCCACTGGCTTCGGTGCGTTGCGGTTGCTTTTCATATCCTTAATGTCCTTGTATCTGCGAGACTGTGTTTCCACCGTCGTCGCCACCGTCATCATCGTCTTCTTGGCTGTCCCCGCAGCTGCTCAGCGGAGTATCCAGCAGTGTGTATCCCTTTTAATCAGAAATTGATGCGCTGCCTTTTTGCAGCCATCGATGGCGGCCAGCGAGTTTCGGATAGGGATACGGATTCAGATACAGATACAGATTAGATTACTCCGTCAGATACAATAGACAATGGACAGCTGATCCATGTCCTTTTTGACAATTTTCGCTTTCATCGCATTGACTTATTGCCCGCAACTAATTTCTAATTACAATTTTAATTAAATATTTATTTTAATTAAAAACCCAACTTCAAAAACACATCTCATCCATATCAGTTGCTTGGTAGGAGCGTTGTACTGAGCGAAACTTTCTCTAGTAATTTTAATTCAAATTGATTAATTATATTATAATGCCATTATATTGTAATTGATGTTATATGTAGGTTTCAGAATTCACCAAGTACCTGCCTGCCACTTTATATAAAGCGAGTGACATATCTCGCTAAATCCCTAAATTTCCCATTTGTTTATAAGCATATTACTCCCTTTTTCCCACCGTGTATCGCCGCGAGTGGAGCACCAATGGCAAACTGGTGGTTACTTCGAACTCTCCGGGTCGCCGAACAGCCAGAGCCCTCTCCACGCCCTGCTTCATTAAATTTCATGAATCGCCCGCAGCGCTCAGCCATATCCTGTGCATGCTGTTGATGGCTTTGCCCACAAAACGCCGTGGGGATTAAGGTGCGGAGAGGGGCTACGTTTATATCATCTGCCATTGTTGTCTGCACAAACATAACTCTCATCGGCCAGGACACGCCCGTATACGTATCTTGACCATCCTATAACTCCCGAACCGCCAAAGCACCCAGGCGGGGAATACCCATCAGACCACCCTAGCTACTGTTGTTTCAGTGAAAGCCACAAAAACTGTTGGTTCTTTTATTTATTTGCTATTGATTTCCACTGTCCCAGGACGCAATTTGTTTGCAATAAACTTCATAACAATAATTCATGTCCGCACAAATAAATAATTCATGGTGGTCCTCCGAAAAGCAAAGTCCGCATCCACTAAGATTTGCACGAGCGGGATAGATAATTTCTTAGCCACCTTCTGCTCGTTTCCTTAATTATGGGTGTGGGTTCTTTGGTCATTTCTTCCGAGTACTCCTCAAGTTAATAAATCCCGCTTGGTAATGATAATAAAAAGTCGGCGTTAAATTAAAAGATGTTTCACCGCATCCGAGCTTATAAGCGAGTACTGATTTAATGCGTTTGGTCAGAAGTTGCTATTAACTTGGCATGAGAACGGGGCAGATGAATGATGATCCGATGAATGATTCAGTAGATTGCTTAGTAAAAGTGCGTAACAGGAGTAGATTCAGTCGAAGGGATACCCACGGTGGGTAATCCACTCACAACACATACTGACGAGAACAGCGCGACCAACGTGCCAACTATGCGGGGACGAGTGAGCTCGTCGTTGATCATATATATCGACGCCTGCAATTTGCAATCAATTAGATCTCTATTATTTGGTGCACATAGTCTTTCGAATTGTTTAAGTAGTCCCTCTTGTGAAAATATCTCAAAAATTAACAAATTCATTCAAAAATCTCAGTTTATTATATAAAGTAATAACCCACAAGTCTCAAGTCAAAGGCCCCCGTAGCTAGTACTCATTAAATGTATTAGGTTAAGTATTGTATACTAGACTTAACTTTGTTAAATAAAATAAAATTAAATTTGCAAGTCGTTCATACTCGTATTTGTAGGGTGATTAATCTATAGTCTCCTACATCAAAACTCATTTAAAATGGAAATAAAGTGACCTTTTTATATTCAGAGCATGTGAAATAGGAAAAGCATTGTAATGGCCAAACATTATGTCCAATAAGTTTTAGTAGTGGCCTTATCTACAACTAATACAAGATACTAGCGAATTATAGTAGTGTCCAAATTATATTTCCTGGACAAAAGTGAACGCAGTGCACCAAGCCGTTATATTATTATCCATCTTTTCCAATGATGAACCCATTGTAAGCGATGTAAAGCATTATTATCTGGTCGAATACTTTTGAGTGCTCGCATCAGAAATGTCGAGCTGCCAGAAAATACGAATATTTCCGCCCTTCCCTCCGCATAGCTCGTGACATTTTCGATTCCCGCATTCGCATTTACATTCGCATTCGCATTCCGATTTGGCGGGTATGGATTACCAATTAGCATTTCCACCGGCTTGGCCGACCCATACCCATTACCTCGTTTTGTGTGCGGATTGCGGTAGTGATTCCACTCCTGAAAGCGGAGTGGCTTTGGGGACGTGGGAAATTGAATTTTCCGTTATAGCTTAACGGAAAAATCATGCAAGCGGCGACAATCGAAAGCATCATTTTACTTTCCCCCTCTTTTAGCTGATTAAATGCCGCCAACGCGGCATTCCTCATTCGCCCCGTATGACGCTTTGATTTCGCGCCATAAAACACAAAACACTGAGTGTGAGGTCAATGGGAATTGCAATTCAGCAGGCCGGACAGAGTCGTACAAATATAATAAAAATCAAGGGAAAATAAAATATTTACACATGCATACAAATAAACACAAATAAAATATGGACGAGAAGGAAAAAGCAAGTGAATCTCCAGCGATAGCGACACCGGCGAGAGGCAATTGAGAAAATGAATTTACTGTGTTCGAAATGGTTAAGTAAAAGTTTGTGTATTGAAGCCGGCAGGGCAGACAGTGGACAGACAAAGTGGCTGAAAGTCGATTTGGAACAGTGGGTTAAAAAGCGAAAATGAAGGCGACAAAGCATATTGGGCAAGTTAAGTTAGCTTGTTTTTAGATTTTGATGGAAATGTTCTAAACAAATGAGTGAGTTTTCCTACAACCATATAAATTAAACGTCTTCATCTATAAACGATATGATATGCCAACCAAGAAACAAGATACTCCCAGAGAAGTTCAAGTTCACACCCTCCAATCATTTTTGCCACTGTGCGGCCAAGGGTAACCCAGTTTCGTTACTTGGCCGGCGTCCTAGCCAAGTTCCTGGTCCCGCTCCCTGGCCAGGAACTCAACAACGGGCTTTTTGGCCACCGAATGTGTCCCTTTGGCCGGGTTTGTTTAACTGTTTACCGATGCTGTACGGCTGACGAGCTGATTGAGGAAATGCGCATCGGGCGCACTGAGCCACTGCCAATAAACTGTGTGCCTTCTTCTCCAGATTCCGATTTATATATCTATATATAGACATACAGGGCAGTGCGCATTGATCTCGAGGAAAGCGAACGAAATCCTATAAATATGCCATTTGAAAGATAATTCAGCAATACCAAAGAGGCGGCAGCAAGAGATGTGGGGAAATGGCAAGGTGGGTAAAACAGCTCGAGGGAAACCCAAAGCCAAATAGTGGATGTAGAAAAGATAAATAGGCAGCTGTAGGCAACAAGATGAGCAAACCAACATGCCGGAAAGAGGTGGCTAAATGTGGAAGGCCAACACCAAAAAGAAATGTTGAAACTGGCTAAATCAATCTGATTTTTAATAGCTTTAAAGATCGGTCTTCGTTATTTATGGAAAGACTTTGGCTTAGTATGCAACGATTTTCCATTTCAACTTGGAATAGTAAGTTGGTTTTTGTAATATTCAGTATACACTCTGTTTGGGTCAATAAATATTTTGTCTATATTTCCTCCTGAGCTCCTGACGAGTTGGACACCGTTTCTTAGCAATTTAATTACATTAGAAACACTTAACCCCAATTCCTTTCTGTGTACTGGCTGCAGTGCCAGGCTTTCGACTCAAACGGGTAAACAAGCCAGCCTGCACACACACACTGTCATGGGTGCCAATGAGAAACAGCCAGAAGGAAACTCACCAACTCACCAACACTGCGACTGAGCGATAGAGTGTGGACAGGAGGGAGTCGCATAAAAATGCCAACTGTCCGATTGTATGACTGAGCCTGTCAGCAGGACACCGAGTCGGAGACACGGAAAAGTAAATAGATTTCGAATTTCGAAGCTTCAGCGGGGATTTGGCACACAAGCATACTGTGAAGAAAAAAATTAGAAGGCCAACAAACAAACACCATGTAGTGGGGCGCAGCTAAAGGAAATGACACACGGAGAAGAAGTATTATCAGTTTTAGCACTGCAAAAATATTAAAACGGAATCTGAACGTTTTACGAAATTAAATGGGGTGCTTCGAACTAATTTCACTTTGAAAATAAGTAATTTCAGTACCAAAGAACCGAAACGTTTTTGCAACCTATGTTTGAAAGCTTTGTGGTAACTATTATCTGCATGCTTTTCTCAACCTTCTTAATTCTATAGTTCCGAGATATAGACTTTCATACTGACAGACAGATGCACTGATCTTGGGATCACGAATATGCATATGTACATACATACCATACTTCATAGTGTCAATTCGACACTGTCGAAAACGACATCTTCTACCTGTTGCATACTTTTAAACAAATCTAGCGTACCCTTTTCCCTTAATGGAAAAACTACCAAGCTAATGAAATTCGACGCGTATTTGAAGCAAAATTTGTTCAGGTCCCCATGTAATTTTTGCATTTTTAAAAATTGTACCATTACCTTTCAATTTGTATACCACCACAAAATTCGTCGCACGCCAAAAGCGCCAATCGCTTTAAAATGTGTCTGCCAGTTTTCATTTGTGCCCGAACAGTAAATAGTTGCCATGGTCCAAAAGTTTAAATGCGTTTATAGGTATACTCGGGTCAGTGGAAGGCCAAGGTAATATTGGGAATTTCACAGAGAGAAAGCAGGACGCGACGGTTGTTTGCTAGATTAAATTTACTACATTTCAAATTGAATAACTAAAGCTCCCGAAGGATCATCTTCATTTTGTATTTATCCAGAATGAATGGTAAACGACAGTTGGAATAACACACATGGACACACACACACACGCGCGCAGCAAGGGATTGATGGGAAAAGAAGAGCAAAATATTGCAGAATTACGACTGAAAGTCGGACGAGTGGGAGATAGGATGGGGCGGGCTGGTCAAAATGGCAGGACACACATACGAAAACAATCAGTAATGTAATAGAGACGACGACGACGAGGACAACAACGCCTGCAAAAGCCGTACTCAGGACACTGGACTCCTCTGGTCGGAGGATTGCAGAATCAAGGAGCAGGCAGGCGGCCCCAGGACGAAGGACCAACGAAGCCATTACAGTTGCCAGCGGCATTTTGCAGGAAACAGCTTGACAAGCCGTTGAAATTTATATTGAAAGATGTTTCGTAGCCAGCTCTAGCAGGATTTAGTAACTACAGCCCCGCGCCGCCCCTACCAACAGATTTTCGGTCCTGTTGCGCTGCATAATTCATATAGAAACGCAATCATTGCCTATGCAGCAAGGGAGCTACTATTGCAATGCAATCCTATATTTAGGGATTTTATCTTTAAGAATCAACTGCTTAAAATGAAGTGCGCTGTTATGATTTAAACATAAACATGTTATGATTTAGGCATTAAATTTTAAAATTTATAATATGCTGTTCTTTCTTTGTTTTCTTATTTGTTATGCAAAATTGTTGTTTCACAAATGAAAATAATACAAATAATAGGTAATCTGTCCAAATGAACGTCTTACGCATCCCACTCTTCCGCCCACAAATTTCAATAAATGCATTTCAATCGCTCTTTCACTGGCTGAGTTACGGGCATCCGATATTCGTAGCAGTTAGCTACATTGGACCCTTAGAGGGCCAAAAATTGAAGTCAGTCAGGTGTGTGTATGATCTCGATGTGCTTTAACAACCTAGTCTAACTATGTGGTTGAGACTGTCTTAAAAATTTTCTGAAATTGAATTGAAACAAGAGAGAATTCTATAGTCGAGTTCTCCGACTATGGCCGGTTCTGCGGCTTTAGGGCATTAGAGTGGGCGTGGCAAAGGGTTTTTTTTTCAAATCGATAGAAATTTACACTACTAATAAAATTATGAAAATTATGAAATTTACAAGACTAATAACAATGTGAAAAAATAAACTTGCACTGCTTCTATGTCTCTAAAATCTTTATGATGAATCTCAACCTTCTAACTATTATAGTTCCTCAGATGTCGGCGTTGATACAGACACACGGACATGACTAGATGGACTCGGCTATTGATCATCATCAAGAATATATATACTTTATATGGTCGGAAACGCTTCCTTCTGCCTGTTACATACTTTTTCACAAATCAAGTATACTCTACAAGTAACGGGTATAAAAATCTGAGTTGCCTCTTTAAGTATTTTCTACTATTTAGAAATATAAATATTAAGTGTTTGGAGGCACAAGTAATTCTTCTTCCTATTAACCTACTGAAGAACTTTAATCAAGCAAGCATTTGAATATCACATGGTTTATACAGCCCAATTCAAAAGAACAACTGCAGCACCCTGCAAAAAACTGCAGCTTATTTACAAAGTTGACGAAATGGAGGATGTTAATCAATATGTAAATATAAGCACATATAAAATGTTCGACAAAAAGTTGTATCCCGAAAATTCCGTTCCCAAACGTTGAACGAAAATGTTGAATTTGCAAAAACTCTGATAAGAAATTCGAGTATGCAAACATGTAGGAGAAAACAACACGCTAGTCATCTGCCTTGTATTCATGTGTGCGGAAAAGGGTAATCCAAAGGGGGCAAATTGAAAATGGGTGGTATCGGGTTTTGGAGGCCGAATAGCTTTCTTGGTGGTATGGCAGGTATGAATAACCATAAAAGCATTTTTGGAGTCTTTATCGCGTAAACGCATCAAAAGAAGTCAATTGTATTTAATACACACACGCATGGATTGAACCGATCACAAAAGAAGCAACACAATGTTTGTGATTGGGCCATAAAAGTGAATATTACGCATACGCCCCATCATCCGCCCAAGGGATCAAGCCAGTTAAGCCAAGCCAAAAGCCAATTTGATTAACAAAAAACCGCCAGAGGTTGGGATTACGATGCTGATGATGAGGATGTTGATATTCCTTATGATGATGCAGCCTGAACATACAATAGAAAAACTTTGCAGGCATTGCAGTTGGGCTTACCATCTAATCTCAGGAAAATTGCTGAAAACTACGAAAGCTTACCCTTTGGAAATGAAAATTTTCTTAAATAAATTGCAGACATCAAGGCATTCGTTAGCTCTTCTGGGATGGGGAAATTGCATTTGAATATAAATTAAAAATATATAGTCTGCCGAGCTGGGTAAGCCTCAATTAATAGAGAATGCGAAAAATACATACACTATTAAAATATGCACTAAGCTTTATGCTTCTTAATCGTAAATTTTGATTTCAATTTACAGTTACATTTTTATTTTTACCTTTTTTGAGCCGCTATCAAATAAATTGTATATGTAAATAAATAAAAAAGCGTATTTTAAAATTTTTTTCGTGCTATTTATCAATACGATATAGAAAACATTTTGACCTGGATTTTCTTAAGTGTACTTGAATCTTGTAGAATCGCACCAAAATTTTTTGACTGCCGCCTGTTTCATATTGCAGACAGTTTTTTCTGTATTTACCTGAATATTTTTGCAAATTTAAAATGCGGCTGTTGACAATGCGTTTGGGTAAGCATATTTCGTCCGAAGAATTAGGCAAAGCTTTCCTTTGGATTTTCTCCTGTGGCCTCAAGGATTGCGATTATGATTAAGATTGAAGGTGGGTGTTTCGGCCATTGATTTTTCCACGCTCCAGCTGCTTTTAAACTTTTGGTGCTCAAAATTCATCCTGGACTGGGTGGCTTCTCTTTTGCTCCACCGTTGGCCTGGTTTCCGCATCGGTGCTTCGCCCTACACGTGTTAAGTGTTCAGCCAGCTCACCTGGCACAAGTTGGGTGAATTCCCATTCGTGTTTTGGCCGGTCAAGCGACCTACGTTAAGAGTCAAACACATTTTACTTGGCAATTTCTTGGGTCGTTCGCTGTGGGTCCCCGCACACACGCTTTGACCGTGGCGCCTAATGCTCTTGTGTCTCATGTCGTAGGCGTTGCCAACTCTAATGAAATGATTCATTTCCGCTCTGGCGTTGTGTGGTTGGCTGCGTGAGAGTGTGTGTGTTATGTGTGGGAGGGTGTCTTCCGTTTGACACTTTCTTTTCGCTCTGGTTGTGTGTGTGGACGTATACGTGAACGTGAAGCCGAGTTCGTGGCGGACTCGCTTCGTTGGCTTTCAGTTGGCCACGTTGATAAATTTGTGTAAATTCGTTTTAGCCAATTTCCACACACACGCCAGCGTGCTAATGTCCTTTGGGAGTTGCCTTTCACCTTTTCCGTCCTCTAATGGTGTGCGGTCCTCACGTCCTCCACTCCTTCAAACGATCGAGGCTAATCGTGAAGAATAATTTCGAATAATTACGAATAATTTCGCTGGCTTTGCAACCGGATTTGTCAATAAGGTAAATGCTGTGTAAATATTTTATTGGTGCCTCCTTAGCTGCAGGCTTGTCAATTAACTGCTTGAGTCCTGGCGCAAAGGCTGCTGAATGGGTAATAAAAAAATAAATAAGTCGCTATTTGGAAAGCAAATTTATTTTTTCTTTCTTTTGCTTAATTCTATAAAAAATTGATAGGTCTTAATATTGACACCCAAGCTTAACTCCAACCGGTTATAAGCACAATTTATCCTATCGGATTTATCCTCATCGGAATATGTAAATATATCTGTCGCATGATTTCTTCACCAATTGGTATAACACTTATTAAGTTTATACATGGGCAGTGTTAAGTATTCTCCAGTTTCAATTGTTTCTGCGGCCAAATAGCCTAAGCACTGTGGATGCCAGTTTATCCCTTGCTTTGTGGGGGAGGGGGATGATCTCTTTAATTTTTGTTCCTTCACAGTTTTTTTTTTTTAGGAAGGCAGCTTGGTGCTGCGGTTTCATCTGCAGACGACAGGGGGTCAGCCCACCCATTTTTCGCTTCGGTCACATGTTTCATGCCACTTACAGTGGATTGTTGGGAGAGGGGAGCCTGAGAATCAGTACACTGTAAGTTTTTTAAGTTGTTTTAGGATTTTTACATAACTGGTATATATTAAACATTGAAAAGTATTTAACAGGAGAAATAGGGCTAGTTCCACCATGTAGGTATACATCATTGTAAGAAGAAACAATTTGATCAGGCAATGTCCGTCCATCCGTATGTATGAATGCAAAAATCACAGGAGCCAGAAGGTCTAGAGAATATAGAGAATATAGGGAGGTACTAGTTATTCTTGGAGAGCTCGAATTTGCTTTGGACGGTTAAGTTCTGCGAGTGTACTGGGTTGTGGGTGGCGCTGCTGCGCTTAGCGAAAGGCCGTCCTCATAACTTATGTCAGAGGACCCTGTTCCTATCCTGCGCTTCGTTACCAAAAAATGGCAAATGGCGGGCCGAAGTAGCGCATTTGTTACCACGGACATGTTGTCACACACACACATGGCCAGGGGGTTTTCCCAAAACCCTGCATCACTACAATCGTTTCCCCCTGTTTGCTGCACCATCCTTGGGCGTCAGTTTTGAAACATTTACTTTATGTTGTTCACAGGAAATTAGATTTTTTCCCGTCCTCTTTTTGTTGTTTTTGCTTTTTGCTGCCACGCCTTCCATTTCGGCGACCAGTGGGCAGTGAGTCCAGTGTTGGGTAGCACATTTAGCTTTAATAGCCAACTTGTCAATGACAGGAGCAGCAGCATCCCCATAGCAGGAGCCATGTCCCTGCGGACAGGAAACAAGCTCATTGCGGAAACAGCTTTTTAGCCGTAACACGCCGCACACCAACACTGTGCCAACTTGTTTGCCATGCTAATTTATTTATAGACGGAATGTGAGGGGACGATAAAGTAAGCTTCTTGTTTATTCCATTGTTCGTTTGTTCCTCTCAGCGATTTTTATTTTCATATTTTTTGGATTGGCTACCATGTAAATTTCCGCCGCAGACGACAAATTGCATACGTGACACGCCCACCTGAAGAGTGGCCGACACTCTCTGCCAGCTTTTTCCGTCTTTAATTCGATTTCCAGCAACGCAAACAAATCATTTAATGGCAGCCAAGCTCATTTGTGCAAACCTATTTTGTTAACTTCTTTTCCCTTTGCGACTTTCTCTTTGGTCTCGCTGGCGATAAAAAACTCCTGAAAAATGCAACGGCAAATGTTCCACTGGATGTGAAAACACCCAATCAATTACGACACCCAGGAATTCAAGCGATGCAACTTCACAACATCCTGTAGGAATGCATTGTTGCATTGATAATATAGAAAATTAGTAAATTATAAAAAAAAAACAAAAGAGAATGCTATGGTCGAGTTCCCCGACTATCAGACACCCGTTACTCATCTAGTGTGGATGCAAGCGCGAAATTTATCATTTCGGTAGAAATTGGGAAATAAAATGAGAGCAGAAGTATGGGCGTGACCGTTTTGCGTGTTTTGTAGGTGTCAGTTTTGAGCGTCTTATGGGCGTTACAGTGAGTGTGGCAAAATTTTTTCGGCAAGTCGATAGAGATTTAGTTGACTAATTAAATTGAAAAAATATTCTTAATATGGTCGGAAGTGCTTTCTTCTGAATCTAGTATACCCTCTTACTCTACGATACGATCTTTTACAATACATGATACAAATAAATTTTATTCTGGTACTCGATAGCCTTGGGGAAATGGGTATCCTATACTCGCTGAAAAGTTTCTAGAAGTTGGTGGAGGCGTTTCCGACCTTGTAATCTAAGTATATGTGTGTATGTGTTGTAAAGAACTGTTTTTCCAATTCCTGCTCGCTACGAATTGCAACGGCTAGCTCAGACAGTTTGTGCGTCCGTCCCACCAAATTTATGATTTGTGCGATTGCCCGACTAAGGAAAAGCAGAGGTTCTAATTATAGTCGATTTATTGTACTGCTTTCACGGCTGACGCCTTCGGTGATCGCACTGCTCCTGCGGACGCCTTGCCTTCGTTTTCCTGTGCTTCCTTGACAACGGACGACGTGCCGGCCCGAACGGGTTTAGGATGTTATGGTGCAGGGTATATCGTCCACGGGCGACCAGACAGACCACTGACTCCTGACCCTTTCGAACACGCCAGGTCCTTGTCTTTCCTTCCGAAGGATCACTCTTCACTCTTGCTGCCCGACTTTGTTCTTCGCCAACTTTTCTGCGCGTTCTAGCTCACTTACGTTCCGTCTCACTTCCTCCTTCCACGCGCGGTCTGGTTGACTAACTGTCTACTCCTCCGCCGTTCCGACTGCGCAACTGCGCGGCCGCGTCCTGACCGTGCTACTCGCGCCGGTACTCTTCTCGACTATCCTCGTACAACTCGCCTTTATGATATAACAACGTTTTAATAATAATAATTTTAATACAACTTTTGGTCCATACTGGAATTTAGTGACACACAGTATATGCAAAGGTCGAGCATCAATGTTCGCCCTCCCATCTGCGTGCTTCAATTTTTTCACGCTGCGCTGATAGATGATAGATAGGTGTCCCCTATAGGCCAACGTTCCCCGCCTACTGAAAATCTAAGCCGTCTTTCTTTTGCTAGCTTGCCATTTGTATCGGGAGTTCACTGGCAGCAGCTTGTTGTAGAACATGATATGTAGCATAACCATTAAAATCAAAAGCAGCCAACGACATTTGCAAATGGAACGCGGGCCACTTTGCTTAATGTTCGGCCTGCAACACGGTGAAAGCTTTGCCATTGCCACCGCCGATGCCACTTGCCCCAGGAAAGCCGCGAAACAGGCAAAAACCCACCAGTTCTCCAGGTTTTCAGTCCTCCAGTCCAACCGTCCACCGATCCCTCGGTTTGGACATGCATACATTTTGAATGGATTCGCGGAATGTCGACGGGAGCCGCGGTGGATCAGGTGGACATGAATGGAGATTGGTTGTCCCAAGGTAAAAGCAGCCGTGGAAACCGTGGAAACCGTGGAAACTGTGGAAACTGTGGAATCACTGGACAGAGGTTATTCGTATAGGGGGTGAGCCACTGCGGGGGTGGGGGGTGGGTTTTCGGAATGGCAATGGGTTAATGGGTGAATGTCGCAGTGGGAATAAATTGTACGAATTAACCTATTTATTTGCGTGCTGATTCAAGCCCTATTCATTGTTTCACGATATTAAACGTGAATGAGCAATTTAAATAGTTTTTCAATTTGTTTTATTTTTCTCATTTGCAGAGACAATTTCATACGCATTCAACAAATAAGAAGTTTACAGCGGATTAATCACGTAAATTGATTGCCTTTATTTAGTAATTGTATTTGAAATCAATACGATAGATTTCGATAGCTTTTCCCCTGGCTGATTCGCTCCAATTACATGCTTCGATTGCATAGCCGATGGTCATCTAAGAGACCCAATAATCCAATTTAAATTGAGTTTCGGCACTTTTACTCTGAGAGCAAAAATTTTCGATAATTTTAACCCTACCAAGTGTTGGATCACTACAACTGCATGGAATATTGCCATCCAGATAACTTATGGCAATACCTTTAGTTTTCACATATTGGAGACTATGAAATAATAATAAATAATATTACATGAAATATGCTATTTTGAGTGTCGCAATCAAAAGTGCATTGAAACCCTAGAAGGAGCTTCTTTCACCAACTTTCATTCGCTCAGGATTTTCTGTGGTTTGAAGACACACGTTGCAAGTGCAATGAATGGCATTTCTGGTGGTGCATATGATGAATATACATTTACTTTTGACCTTATCAAGGGTTGGCTCATTACAACTGCATTGAAAGGATCCTTTCAGCTCATCGGCTTTGAGTTAGAGCTATACCTTTAAGCATCTTGGCGAATATGATTATGCCACCATTTCTCCGACTTTCCCAGCCATTCGCCATTCATTCAGCGGCCACCCACCGCACTACCACTTTTTCCAGGACAACTAGCTGGCCACCACTTCTCGTCGCTCGTTGCTGATTCATTTTCTTTTATTTTGCCGTGCACGAGGAAATTTCGTTTCAATTTGAGAAACGTTCTCCATTGTGAGGGCGTCGTCGTCGTCATCGTAGTCGAGGTCTTTGTGGTTAAATTTCATATTTTTTAAGGGCAGTCGAAACTGTTGCCACCGCTCCATGGCATGACAGCTGTTGCCGGACAGCCCCACATCCACTGCCCTTCCACTTCCCTCCGACATTCTACCTTTACGCCGTTCCATCATTCCGCTTTTCTCCGCTTTTCCAGCTCACCCCGTTCCCGAGCCAGATCCCGTTCGCCCCTACCCCAGTGTTAACAAATGAAAAGCAATTTACGCCGCTGAAGGTGGGTCGGTAGTGGTTGGGAAAGGAGTTGGTCGGGGCGCCGCGAAATGCTACCCGTGCGGAACAGGAAAAGCGGGGAAAATGGCATGAGATGGTGGCGGGGGCTGAGCGATGGCCAAGTGAATCAAGGTAGAGAAATCGCTCAAAAGCATTCAGCAACCGCCATTCATGCGAATGACCAACACCAGATGACCCGCTGACCCCTGAACCCACTGGATGTTAACCCTTGCCGCTGGCTGTCCCTCATTTTAATTTCTCAAATGCCACGGCTGCTGTTGCTGCTACTGCTGCTGTTGTTGTTTATAATATTCTAAGTTACTTAAATGGACGGCGCAATCAACATTTTTGAATGTTAAAATAGGGATTCTTTGAGCGACAGCGGCGACGGTGATGGCGGTGGCGGTAGCGTTAGCGTTACCGAAAAGAGGTTGCGGCCGTGGCTCAGCCATAAATATGAACATTTTCTTAGCGAGTTTCAGCGCGCGGAAAACTTTACCGCCACATTCGCTGAAGCGAGTACGCCTTCTTGGCTTTTCCAAGTGGGTGGTGCAGGAGGAGGAAGTGAGATGAAAAAAGGGTTTGCGGCTGTGCACCTTTGTTGGCCTGGTTCGGAATTTATACTTTATTTTATTTCACATTTCACCGCTGTCATTTTAATATACAATATTATGCCTTGCCTGGTTTCCGTAAATTCCCTTTCTTTGCGAAAGAACAAAAGGAAATGTAGGAGGGCGGATACAACCAAAGGAACAGTGACACGTTTTCGAAATATTACCCTGAAAAAGTATTTCGATTGATTCAAGTTTCTTTGGGGATCATTTTGAAAAAGTTGTTGGACTCAAGCAAGCATAAGTTGGAATGTTGCGCTTGTTACAATCAATTATAATGGACTTAGCATTTTTTTTTGTCCAATTCAACTGTCGTTCGCCCTTTGACCAAAAGGACTTCCTCGCAGTTATTACATTCGTTGCTCGTATGGTAAATAGGTATACTAAACTCTTTGTTGGTCTTAATCATTATATCCGTGTGAACGGAGATCGAGATGTCGGGAACTATATAAGCTAGAAAGTTGAGACTAGGTATAACGATTCAATTGAGTCTTGTTTCAGAGCTTTACCACTCCCACTGTAACACCTACAAGCCAGCCCATGCGGCCACGCCCACTTTTCTGATTTTTTTTATTTATACGACTATATCTTTTCTATCAATGTGCCAAGCCCGCAAGCCGCAAATAGATGTGATATCAATATCATATTGACATATGAAAATTTTTAACGCTCAGTCTCACCAGCTCAGTAACGGGTATCTGATAGTCGAAAAACTCGACTTTACCATTCTCTCCTAACGATTTCGTAATAATGGCGGAAATCCCATGTGAGCCAGATAATCCGCACAATACACTCTCAAAACAATTGGTAAGCAGAACGCTTTTGACATACTTTGAAAACATCGTTTTCAGATCTGCTTGTAAATTATCATGTTAAATTCTCTTCAGTTAAATAGCTTTAAGCTGTTACTAGAGGTTTTATATAGTCCTTGCTTTATTTGTTCTAATTTTAATTACATGCTACGTTTGTATAAACCTTTTTTAAAATGTTCACAAATTCCTTAATAATTCAGGTTAGTTGCCCCACGTACTTTCAGTGCTTATACCTGTTACTCGTGACACACTAGATCCGTTGAAAGTACTTAACAGGAAGAAGGAAGCGTTTCCGACTATGGCCATTTCCCTCTGTCCGTTCGTGCTTCTGTCCGTATGAAAGCCGAGATCTCAGGATCCGATCTCAGATCTTTAAAATGTTGAGATTCAGCATAGAGATTCTAGCGCAAGTTTGTTGACCCATGTTGCCACGCCCACTCTATCGCTCTAAAACCGCCGAAAACTGCCAGGCGCACATTTTGAAAAATTGTTGGATATATTTTCATAATTTTATTAGTCGCTTAGTCGCATTTACACTAGCTGGGTAACGGGTATCTGATAGTCGGGAAACTCTACTATAGCATTCTCTTTTGTATTATCTATGTGTGCCTTGCGATTTGCTGGTCTGTGCACAAACGTGATATAGCGTATCCCTAAAAACTTGGCTACTTATGCTGTTTAAACGGCTTTTCTTGATGTCCTCTGTCATATTTGCTTCAACATTCTCGCTCACAACTTTTTCCGCTTGGTCATGCGGCAGTTAAAGATATTTCCACCACCCTCATTTTCTAGCTTTTTCTATACATTCAAGTGGCGTTCTGCGAGAGTCCTGTTATCTTTTACGCATTCATTTGCTACGCCATTTACTTCGACCAGAGCGTGTCCTGTTGCAGAGGCTTCCCATTTCCATGGCACACTGATGCACTGACAGATGAAAAGCCTACATAAGAATAATTTCCTGTTCGCTCGAGTATGTATGTTCCTGCTTTTTGGGAAAGCCCTCCATATAAGGGTGTCACTAGCCACGAGCATCGAGTAAAAGCTTCTAATAGGTGGAACATTGAGTTCCCACATTAGGGGGTATATATATTCTTGATCAGAGGTACCAGCAGAGCCGATCTCGCAGAGCCAAGTTCTCATGTTATTCAACGTGATGATAAGTAATACATTTACCTTATTTTATATTTAAGAAGGAATTTAAAAGTCTACACTATTTTCTCGGAAAATTGATTCTGCTTCAGTGTGCTACGTTGGTTACCGAATCCGGGGCAAGGGACTACAACTCAAGAACTGGACAACGCCCACACCTTTCTTGGGATGTCGCCGCACTTTCCCCATTCTGAGCCTACTTCCGCCCCCATTGGCGTCAGCTCCTGCTCCTCATTTCATTTCGTTCCATTTTGTTTTAATAAATTAAAATGTCAACTTGATAAATGAAGGTTCCGTAGCGGCATTTTTGAAGTCGCAGACACATCCCATTCGCGTTGGCAAAAAAGTTGTGTCACACACACGCTCTCGCGCATACAAAAATACGTGCATGGGCTATCCGCCGGTCAGCAAAAAATTAAGATTGTCCTTCTTGTGCGGAAGTCCCAAGTCCATTGCCGCACTAAATTATGTTGTTAGTTTCACTTCATCTGCGGACCGAATGCGAAAGGACGGGCATACATGGACCAGACTGGAAGGGCGATACAACGACTAGAGAGTCCCTTGCGGTAGGCTAAGTGGTTATGAGTTAATTTTATTTATTTATTTATATTATATCGCCATAATTTATTTTACATTCTTTCCTTTGCTTCCGGTTAAACAGTTATGTAGCTTTTGTTGCTGCTTTTCCTGGACCCGACCAGCATATGTAGTCTTTACAGTGCAGGCGGACGTTTTATGAGGCGTTATTGCCCAGGGGCTTAAAGATGGAAAGAAGGCTCTGGGACCCGAAGAACATAAATTTCTTTTAAGCCGAAAACTGAAACGAAAAAGACATTTCCGCCTCTCATTAAATTTGTCTACGCATTCATTTGTCAGCAAGTCGTAAAAAGGACTCGACACGAATTTTATTTTTAGGCCTTGTCCTTTTTTATTGTTTCCCGTTTGCTGAGTCCCTGAATTGCCGTCCATCTTCCTTTGGTATCCAGACACCTGTTTCTTTTTCAGTTTCAGTTTCTTTTCCAGCCCGGATCTTATCAGTCAGGCAATGCCAGGCATCAATTCATACATCCGGCCTCGTTGAGAGAATCAAGTCGAGGCAAGCCAAAGACGTCGTAATGTGGATTGATAGATACAAAGAGAATGACAAATTATAAGGAAAAATGCCAGAGACAAAGGCAAGGACATTGATTCCTAATCAGCAGAGAAGGTCTGAATTTATTTAAAGCAGGCGATTAAAGCGCTCTCGAGTGTCGGATTTTGACTTAGTGCAACTTTGAATAGACAGATACAGATTTTAGATTGAACGCAATGTCTTGCTTTTGATAGGATTGTCCATTTGTAGCACAGGAACAATTTGACCTGACGATGCTGGCTCTTAAAAAAGTTCCACAGAAATAGTAAAAAAGATAAGGTTACTTTTTATATACAGTTTAGGCTTAGCCAACTGTTTTCATCGTTCGGTATTAAAATAAGACCGATGATTATCTTCCCTGCACGAATTTTATGCTCTTTGTTGGCCGAACGTTTTACGTTTCTTTTTGGGGACAATGTCCGAGTATCGGTGGCAGGTGTCTGTGAAGTCTCGTTGTCCTGCCGATGTTAATTTTCCTTTGGGAGGACTTTGACTTTGACACAAAGGGAACTCCCCAAAGGAAAGCAAACGGATACAGGGAGCGACAGGTGGGGGGGGGGGGGGGACGAAACTCAGACATCGACCCACCTGAATGACCTCTGGGAGCTGTCAGGAAACGTTTTCCATTTCCCTCCCATTTCCTACGCTCCAGTGCCAAATGCTTGCATTGATTTTAAGAAAAAAGAGAACAAAGGCGCAAGCCATCGCTGGGGAGTGTTGCATATTTTTGTTGATATTTGTTGCCAGTGCAACAAATCACCAGACATGACTTTAAATAAATGCACCGCCAATCCGCTTGGATGAGCTCGAATTGCAAAATGAGTCGCAGCAGGAGCTGGAGTCAACTTGCAGTCTAGCCACCGCCCACCGAAGTTTGTGTATTAAATTAAAACGTTCAGCGCCAAACTTCCTTCGGCCACACACCCTCACACGGGCACTCGCTCACACGCAGATGCCCATGGGCAACCTGGCGTATGCGCAATGTAAAGGGTCGACTAATAGGACGGTGAGGCAGGGGAGGGCTCGAAACCAAAGCCAGGACCACCTTGGGAGGGCAACTTTTGCACCTTTGTTGGCACTTTCAGCGTAAATCGTTTTCTGCCAGTGCCCACTGACTTAGCCGTAATACACTGCCGAAAATATCTCTTTGAGATTTCCCAATTTGATGAAATACCTACAAATCAAACCATCACAGCCATAATGACAAAATGTTTAGACCTTTGCCTTGATTCTGAATAACCAACCGTTAGTCCAGTGTTTAACTGTTTCCTAGTCCTTAAGTTTTTTCAGGGTCACTTGAACGCATCCATCCATAAGCTTTCTCACAGTGTCGAAGTCCTTTTCGCATTGAAACTGTTATTAGCTGGAGCTGGGGAGACAGGAGCGGTGGAAGGATCAGAATCAAGAGCAGGGGCATGAGGAGAATACTGAACAGGAGCAGCTGATGCTCCTTTGGCGATGGTGCGGCGTCTCTGAAGTGCAACTGCATCTGCTGCCTACTTCGAGGCGCAGAAGAACCGAAATCCCAAAACAAAACTTTTTTTGCCACGCGGTTAGTTGATGTTGGAAAATGAAGCTGGGGAAGGAAGGGCGCGGGAAAGCTCAAGTGCCGGAGCAAGACTTCGCCGAAAATTTGAAACCAAAAGGAGGAGTAAAGGAAATAAAAACAAAGCAATAGAGAGTGCTATAGTCGAGTTCCCCGACTATCAGATACCCGTTACTCAGCTAGTGTGAATGCGAACGAGAAATTTCATCAGTTTTCTGGGATATCTATAGATATTGGGGAATAATATGAGAAAAAAATTTAAAAATTATTCAAAAGTGTGGACGTGACCGGTTTGGCGGCTTTAGGGCGTTACAGTGGGCAATGCTAAAATTTTTTTGGCAAATCGATTGAAGATATAAGACAAATGATATAGAGAAAAAATATCCAAAACATTTTCAAAAATGTGGGTGTTTTAGGGCGTTAGAGTGGGCGTGGCAAATCTCTAGAATCTGTATGCCTAATCTCAACCTTCTAGCTTTAATAGTTCCTGAGATCTCGACGTTCATGCGGATCAAAGGACATAGCCAGATCGATTCAGCTATTGATCCTGATCAAGAATAAATATACTTTTTATAGTCGGAAACGCTTCCTTCTGCCTGTTACATACTTTTCAACGGATCAGTATACCCTTTTACTCTACGACTAACGGGTATAAATACCCGGTTCTTTTATCGAGAGAAAGATTGCTTTGGCTTGGATGTGTGTGGGTTCTTTTCGTGGGCCGGTGGCAAAATGGAAAAATGGAACTTCAAAGGCGAGAAGAGCAGCTGAAACATTTGCCATTTATTTAAATCTGTTTAAATTTTTCGATTAAGCGGAAAGTTTAGTTCCGAAAATTGGCGATAACAGTTCGATTGAATATAACAGTAAGCAAGCTACATACGTATTTCTTCAAATGAGAGTTGGGAATTGATGTTCTAGTTCGCATTATCGATAAGGTACTGTATACAGTTCTTTATTACGTTGCGTAACATACTCTCTAGTTAATATAATGAACGCCATTTACGAAATAAGAAATATATTTGAATCAGAACGAGTCTATTGGTTGAAATCACTTTAATACTGTTTAGTACTGTTGCAAAGGCAAATATTAAAATTATTACCAGGTTCATTTTTTTACCAAATAATTGTTGAATTTTTAACTAAATTTGGTTTGGCCAAAATTTGTTTTGCTTTTATAAAACACAGTATTCAATTAATTATTTATGTTTCGCTGGGCATCCCTCATTTCGGTCAGATGTAAAAAAACACTCACAATGACATGAAAGGCCAACAAAATATCAATTTTATGAAAATCAAACACACAAAAATAACGCAATTAGCGGCTTGGATGGGGCAATCATAAACTGTTCCCGTCCTGTGTGCGAGTGTTTGTGTGTGCGGGTTGCTTTATGAGTTTTTCGTTTTAATTTCCTCTTGTTAATGGGAAAAGCTCACTCACATAATAAATATAAATTTGATACGAAAAATGCAATTAAAATGTATGAAAAAGCGTCGAGGAGAAGCCAAGACCAAGAACGCACACACACAGTGACAGGCCAAGTGTATGTGTGCGTGGGTACGAAAGCTATTCATGCAAAACATCAAAAGCGTGCGCTCTTCGCGCATTTGCAATATTTCATAGCATACTTTTCCGGGCTCGCCGGGCCTAAGAAAGTTGCAAGAATTTTTCAATCGAAATACAAATGAAATTATACCTACGCGCGTGTGTGGATGGGGTGATGCTGGCTGATGAGAGTGCCATTTTAAGCGAGTTTTCGTTCATTAGCAGCCACCCACTTGGGCGGGAAAAGCCAAACAAGTGACAGTCGCAGATGGAGACTGTATGTCATGTGGCGGCGGAATAATGGAGGCTGCTCCAGCAGCAGCAACCGAAGAAAGACCAAGAGAATCGTGGCGAAATTGTTGCCACTTCAAAAGCAATGCAAAAACTGCCGCCGGCAAAGAAAAGAAAAGCAGCACCACCCACAGAAAAAACAAATGTTGAAATTTCTTAATACATATACCAAATTTGTTAAGGCCCTACAATAACAGCAAAGTTGGGTTATGCTAAAATTAACTATCTGCCTGCGGTGCAAGGTTTTTCACACAGCTTTGCTACACCCAAAAGTATATGAGATTTTCATTAAATCAAACCACTCAATATCAAGTTTTTGGGCATTGATGTGGGCACCGCCAGTGAAAGGTATCATTTAGGTGCCATAGAAACTAGGCGTAAATGATAAAAAAGCAAATGGCTTTGCAGCCACGACAAAGAAGAGTTTGAACTGCAATTGTATGAAAACGTATGCTTTTTGGAGTTAGACCACTTTTCTAGTTATACTTTTGAATTTGCTAAACCACTACGTACCTTATTCTGCAACAAAATCACAATACCCTGGAAAGGAGACCGAGAAATAGGAGAAAGTGAAATCTGTGCTTGGCATCGACTTCGATTCAATGTCTTCGCAATTGCCCAGCATAATGCGGAGTGCTCTCCTGGCAAACATCCTCTGCGTTCCTCCCGCAATTTCCCCAGCATTCTGCGCTTATCACCACTTCCGCCTTAACCGCTCTGTGCACGGCCATGTTACGCGTTTTACTGCTCATCAACATTTGATGACGAAGCAACAGCCTGGGAAAACAGGGTTCTCTTTCGCACCGATTTTCCCTCCATGTTCCCCGTTCCACAGTACTATCCTTCACCATTTCAATCCTCAATCTAGATGCCTCAATCTAGATGCCTGTGGCCTATGCACATGCCATTTCCTTATTGTTGCCATTATGTGATCTGCGGATGGGGGAAACTGCAGCCGTCGCTGGTTGACAAGGTTGTCACGCCCTCTTAGCCCTCCTTAAGTCACCCTTAGCCCCCAAAGGATGCCCCTCTGCCATCTTCGCCTTTAACCACTCCAGGAAAATTCCCCTTTGCATTCGAGAGGAAGGCATCGAAGAAAGCCACTTCCGACTTTTTTGCAGCCGCTCTTTTTTGTGCCCAAAGTGCAAACGGAAATGGGATGGGCCGGAGGAGAATGGAGAATGGAGAAAGGGGAGACGTGACAGGGTGGGAAGAGGAGAAGAGGGCTGTATGCCATGCAACATTAAGGGCCCAATCGCATTGTTAAGCTCTGTTGTTGCTACCATTTTTATTAGCCACAATCAATCCGCTTAAGCAGAACGACAGGGAACGATGAAAAAGCAGAAAGGCAAAGCAATTCTTAAAAATGTAGAGAAATGAAGGGAATGAAATGAAGGTGAGTAGGGAGAAAAACAAGTAAGGAATACAAGCAAAATACGAAGGGAAGTAAAAAGGACAACAGCGAGGAGAAAAGGAAAAAGATAGAGCAAGAAAAGGGTAAGAGGGCACCCATTTTGAAGGGCTGATGTCTGCTTTCAGCGGTTCCTGTTGATTACAATATTGCCTTACAAAACGGATCCCATCTTTTTTGCTTCCTCCTTAGAAAATCAGAACAATGGTCCAGAGGAAACTTGAGGCGAAAATGAATGGAAAACGTTCTGCAAATGGTGGGAATCTGGTCAAACAATATAAAGATGTTGCACGCTAATCAGTAATCCGTAATCAGTAATCAATAAGCTGCCACCGACGGGTGAATGAAAGTGAGATTGCACGACCTCAACATACATACTTCAGTTTCCTTACGCTCAAAGCCCAAGCTCCCAAAACAAGTAGATCTACACATTTCGCAAAGATTTCGTTGGCCCCATACTGCACCCCATGGGTTGATATTTCGTATATGTATGTTGCACTTAAATCCTTAATGTATTTGGGGTCTTACAGTGAGTCTCACCTGAAATCAATTCCTGATTTCCTGCGAACAATTTGACAGCAAGCCTGACTCGCAGAGCCCTGTTCTTGGCCCTAACCGGATTGCAAATTCAGTGAGCTGTCCACCAGCCTTGGCAATCAATTCAACACTTTGGCCCTTAACCAACCCCCATTCCCCATTGAAATTGTTGCGGGTGAAGCTGGCGACGCCGCATTGAACACCAAATGGCCATTATGTGCTGAGCTGGCCACTTGATTTGTGGGGCTTGGTTCGGCTACTGTTCCTGTTGCTGAAAAAACGTTATACGTTATTTACATGTGTTTGATCTCCGCAAACGTCCGCGCACCCACTCACACCTTTGCGGTCAACACTTGCGGGATGGAAGTCAATCGTCTCGCAGTTTTCATATGGGAAGATAGTTGTTATATGTGTCTTCAACAACTAATTAATAACTCCTTACGCGTATTTTATTTTGACCAAAGTCATGTGAAATACAGATTAGTTGCTTGGCTATAAACTCCTTTAATTGGTATTTAAGGAAACCAGTCGATATCCAGCTGGCGTAAAGGTCCTATTTGCCGCTTAAGCGTTGAAGGGACAAATTTCCTAATGAGTAAGAAATGGGAAAAACTGTATTTGCAGCTTAAGCTATAGACTCCAAATGTTTAAAATGCTCTCTTTGGCCAATGAAAATAGGGATTAATCGTTTGAATGAATCCAATTTTGAAAAAGCGGATACATAGGGCTTCCTTTCAGTGTCTTATATTTGTATTTCCAGCATTTATGTTTGCCGTTCGCATGCATTTGGCCTCGTTAGTCTGAGTGGCTTTTCTCCTGGCATTCCCCGCTCTCCCCCGCTCACTTCGCTTTTCCCAGCCACCCTTTGCCAATTTTATTCGCCAGTCGGCTCATGGCGGAATTTCACTGCGTGCGAGCGTTTAATTGTCGCAGTGCGAGCCAACGAGTCAACTGCCAGCCCATTTTGAAAACTCCCCCGTCGCACCTCATTTTTTGGCCATTTTTCAAAAGGGTGTGCGCGCCACGTAAATCGCCAAAATTGTCCCAACAGCGCTACGTCGTCGGCTTTCAATGAAATTTCGGCGAGCATATTTGTGTCGCTGCAAAGGATCATCGCCGTTCGCTTCCGCGGATGACTCTCTTCTATACCCTGCTGGCTACATCATATATATCAGCTGGGTATGCGCCCTCGGAGCAGGGTATTATCTGGTTGGGTGCCGGACTCCGAGACTGCGGGAATGCAGTAATACCCTCAACGACTCAGCCAACCCTCAGACGACGGGTATTAAAAGTTACCCAACAAGTTTGGCCTGACAAAAAGGATCAGGACAAATGTTTTCCGCTGCTCCGCTGATAAAAGCTGCATGCATGCATGCACAGGCAAATGCGGAGGGGTGCATTACGTATAAATAATAATAATCGTGCTGCATGCACCACGTAAGCTGGATCAAATAAGATCCGAATCGGTAGATGGGCAAGTTGTTTTGATTGCTAGGTCTCACTATCTGGCAATCTTTGCTGGCATTCTCTTTCAACGCTTTTTGCCTAATAATTAAAGAAATTCAAATTCCAGCAGCGTGGCTTTTTCTCAGTGCACCTGTTCATGTGTGTGTGTTTTTCCTTCTCGAGAAAATATGGCGCAATAAAGTTTTGCGCTCTTGCGAAATGAGCGCATTTTTGAAGGCTCCTGTTGAGTTTCTGTTCTGTGTTCTCGACGCATATGCAGCTTCACTGAGAGTGCGGAGAATGTGCTTCGATGGGGCAAAAAGGGGAGTGCGGAGGATAACCGAACAGAAAGTTTCTATCGCTGCCGAAATGTTTAATTTCGAAATGGGCCTAAGGCCATTTCAAGTCATCAGCCAACGCTGCGCTTCAAAAATTCAGGAAAAAATAAAAGCTTCGGGCGACGAAACTTGCCACTTCAATCACTTAAAAGAATATAAAAATAATTAAGCTAGATAAATACAAGCTGATACATAAAAATGAAAACGAATTTAACACATCTGACCTTAAAGAGAACTACAGTGTTCCTTTTATTTCACTCGACGCACTCGGCTTATTCAATTTGCTTTCCATTTGTTGATTTCAGCTATTTTTATACCCGTTACTCGTAAATGTAAAGGGTATACTAGCTTCGTTGAAAGGTATGTGACAGGCAGAAGGTAGCGTGTCCAAACATATGAAGTATATACATTCTAAATCAGGATAACTAGCCGAGCCGATCTGGTCCTATCTGCATATCCCGTCCATCAAGAACTATAAAATCTAGAATGTTGAGATTAAGCATGCATCTTCCAGAGACACAGACGCAGCGCAAGTTAACACCCACAAACCATTCACAAACTGCCACGCTCGCTCATTTGAAAAATGCTTTGATTTTTCTTCGTTGTATTGTTTGTCTTGCCAATTTCTATCGTTGTACCAAAAACACTTTGGTCACTGCCCTCCTTACACCTACAAAACGCCCTCATTTTATTCCCCAATATATATCGATACCCCAATAAAATTATAAAATTTCGCGTTCACATTTCCACCATCTGAGTAACGGGTATCTGATAGTCGAGGAAGTCGACTATAGCATTCTGTCTTGTTGTATTGTGCTTTAGCTTGCTTTCCTTGCCGCCGTTTTCAATCAGCGCGGTTGGCCAGTGTTGATTTTGGCCAACGCCAAACCCCGTCCTCACGCAGATACCACCTCACACACACTTGCGCCTCAGCGCTGCACTATGGGAAATTTACGCACTTTTTCTGGCCAAAATTAATAGCTCCAGAACGGAGAGAGATATTAAGATAATTTTACAGCCTATATCTTTTATGATACCAAATCCCCTTTGAAAGTCATTGGGAAACAAATGCTTGTGTAAGGAAACTTATATTTTTACTATTTTTTTTTAAAGAATAGGAATTAACGATTTGCTGATTTTAACAGCCGATTTCTTTGTCGTGGTTCCATCTATGTTTATTTCTGGTATGCCAAAATAAACATTGGTCAATTATGAATGCATGCATTTAATATTATATTAATCGACCAACTTTCACAAAATTGGGTTTGGCCATAAAAAGTGGGTAATTTTCCCATAGTGCACCGACCAGCCCTATACATTTACGTATGCATGCATGTGTGTATATCCGTCAAACAAAAGGCGACAACAACGGCTAATTTGTAGCAGCCGAGCAAACCAAACAACGACGAACAACTAAAGGGTCATCAGGTAATTGAGCTTTAATTGCCGAAAAATTAGTTCGAAATCCGGTCATCAAAGTAGTCCAAAATTTGTATCATTCGGCTGAAAAAATCACTAGGCAGAATTCACGGGTTGGTAAGCAATCGTTATCAATGCTAGTAGATGAGTCGATATAGCCAGTTCATCTAGTCTTAAAAAATATTCTATAGGAAATAGTATGGTATATTATTTCTCCAATTTAAGAATTAAAAAATGCACTTGTAAGATTCCGACGACTACATTATAGATCTCTGTCGCAGGAACGACTTTAGTTGATAGCGAAATTATACTTGACATTATAACTTAGCGTGATAGGTATAGCCTATCTATATATAACTTAGCCCGTTTGGTATAGATACGATCCGAACATTATAATATGACACGGCTTCCGGCTGCCTTTTGTTGCTTGCATTTCTCGCTTTTCCACTCGGCTTTCCCGACGACAGATAGCATACAAAGGAGCTCCGTCTCCCTAGCCCAGCTAATAAAAGATACACTGCACTGCAAGAAAAAGATTATCCTGGAAACACAAAGCGTAAACCACTTACATATGGTATTGTTTGTTAATTGAAGTGTGTGCGCACTTAGATACAATTTTTTTTGCGGACCAATTCGTATACTCGAACCTAAAAAGTTTAGCTCAATTGTAAAGTCGTTATTGCAATGCATGGCCATACTTTTTGGGTTTTTGTGTCCCTTTCTTCTTCCGGCCTTACCGCATCGCCCCCACAATTTGATCATTATTATTATTGTGTTATGTTATTACTCTTATCATGCTAAGGGCTAACTCGCACAGATTTCACAGCTCCACATTTGGGCCCCGCAATGACCACCACTCCGCGGTTCGACTACCGATCCCACTCCAATATCCAAATATCTCTATTTCCCCGGGCAGTGGGCCAACGTACTTGACCCTGCGAACTTGGCTGCCTGCTGTTTACCCTGCAGGAAGTCGATAATTAAGGGCATTGTTGTGGGTGGCTGACTAAGCAACCGTTTATTAGTGTCGCCGCGGCCATTCGTCGGAGTTGCGAATGCCAGCAAATTCAGTCCATGAGTTTTCCGGGCCGATCTAGTATAGAGTATGTATGTATGTCGGTGTGGTGGTGGTGAGTTGAAAATATTTTTAATACGCTGCACCCATCCAGGGAGGGAATTGCCCGACGACTAAGAACAGATACGGATACGCGGCTGCAAATACAGATACAAATACCAGGCCGAGATACTCATCCGAGACAGCTGTCTTGGCATCTTAAGTGACCGTACTCTGCTCTTCTCGCCCCGCCCCATAAGCAATCCACCCAAAAACTTGGTCAATTGGCAATAAAATCAAACGCGAAAAAAGTTCAAGAGCAGCGACAGCTCCAGCAAAAGGCCTGGAGGTGGGGAAACCGGCGTACGAGGGCTGGAAAAGTTCCTCGATAAAGTCCAAGCATGACTGGCATTGGAAAACCAAGACGGTCGCCGTTCAAAAGTCAGAGTTGGTTTATAAAACGCTTTGTACGCTCAAGCAGACACAGTAATTGGCGATACAGCACGACCAGCACACGCACACGTGGGTTGCGGTCCTGTGATAGACCTCTATACTTTGTCTTACGAAGCGGTGGACTGAAAAAACCTGGGTATGTGTCCGAATGACCGTCAGTTGGGTGCTTTATAAGGAGAAGATTGGGATTTCTGCCAATGGTAATATTTCCATCACTATGGGGTATTTGGTGTTTTCAGACCCATACCCTTTCATATGGACCAAGCTACAGAAGAGAGAGCAGCCATAGATGCTTGAATTTAATCTATATATCTAATCTATAGTCTAATACATATACTTTCATGTATTCACTATAGAGAGGAATGTCGGTTAATATCGTTTTGTATGATCTCTAAATATTAAGATTTATATTTATATAAACGCCTAACATCGCAAGGCGGCCCCTTTTCCCAAGAAACTAGATAAGAAATGCGCAAGTCCCGCTTTCTGCAGGGTATTGGAAAAACTTTGGCGGCGACGGCGTCGCGCCTTTCATAAACTTCGAGTGTTTCTGTTGCTGGCATGCACTTTCCACATTCCGCTTTTCTATTCCATTTCGACCGTTTTTTGGCTTCACTCCCATTTACTTGTATTGCGCTCAGCTTTGTTCGTCCTTTTGCTGCTGCTGGTTCTTGTCGAGCGTTTTCCACTGCAGCGCCAGTGTCCTTATTTATTTTTTTATTGAGTGGCCATCTTCTGTCTGTGTGCTGGAATTTTTAAAAAAATTATTTATTATAAAATCCACCAACGAAATTATGAGGAAATTTTCGTTCTTTTAGCTGCTCTGCTGTTCGGAAATTTATTTCGCATGTTGTCTGTGCATCGTGCAGTTCATGAATGTAGCAAGTTGGAATTGCATTTCAATGCAATAAGCAAGTTTATTCCTTTGCCGAAGGCTAGGGCAAGTGCACCCTTCAAATTCGGCTTCGTTAGCAGCTGGCCAGATGAACAGATCCTTTGCTTTGAGCTCGAATTTCTGGCTTCAGCCCGGGTCTCAGCGACCAAATTGCATTTCCCTGTCATAATCCGATGCAGGCCTGCGAGGTGCCGATTTCCTCTGTTTTACACGCCCGCCTGATCTTTTCAAAGCAGCTAAGGACATTCGAGCCAATGGTTGTGGGCGATGGATTTTGTGAAATCCTAACTGAGCCCTCTATGCCCTGGCAGAACGAAGCTATCAAACTGCCACCTGTTAAATTATCGGCACACATGGAGTTGGACGACACCCCAAAAAGAGTGTTTAGCTCGCAACCGTTTAAACTTTCAAACTTTCCGTATCTTGAACATACATAGCTCTCTTGGTCAAACACATCTTTATCTAACAAAATTCAGCGTGAATTAACTAAAATGGACATAGGAGCAGTAATAAATCCCGTTGTGTCTC
Source organism: Drosophila mauritiana (assembly GCF_004382145.1). NCBI lineage: Eukaryota > Metazoa > Arthropoda > Insecta > Diptera > Drosophilidae > Drosophila > Drosophila mauritiana. The sequence goes on along the minus strand of NC_046672.1, from coordinate 22,552,998 downwards.
ATGCTCCTGATCCATTATATCTATTAAAACGTTTAATACAAATTTAGGCAACAAGGAGTGACAAGAGCGATTTCATTTGATAGTGGAGTGGCGCTGAATATTGATTAATTGTAAAAACGCAATCCGCAATTCAAGGACTGAGTGCATCAGCTTAATGAATTTGCACTTCAACGGGCGTCACAAAGAAGTAATTACCTAATGCAAGGGAGGCGGGGTCGGAGGGTGGGCGTGTTACATCCCACACCCTACACTCGCCCCACAACCGCAAAATCAAAGCTTCTTCATCGTTCTTTAAGCCCCCCTGCCCCCCTTTCACCAAACAGGCACACAAACAATATCCTAGACAGCAGGACCACAGGATGAGTGACTGGATGACTGGCTGACTGGCTGACTGGATGACGGGATGGCCGGATGACTGGGCTTCAACCATTCCCATCCTGCTGGCCAGCACTTGTGGCCATTCTCCTGCTAAGCAGGCCGACACCAAAGCCAAATGAGTTCAGCCCCGCAGACTGCGACAAAGGGGGGCATTGGCAGGCGGAAGTGGAGCGGGAATGGAGGAAACAGGGTAATGTGGGAAAGCTGGAAAAGCAACTATTTTCTGGCCATGCCAAATGATTTAATACCTAGGTCGAGCATTTCTACAGAGAAATCGCAATAACTTGCAAAACGGTATTTAAAAACAATATTTATATATACATATATGCATTGGCACTAAGGAATTAACGCTTTTCTAACTTGTAGTTGACATTTCAAGTTTTGGTTTGCTTCTTTATAAAAAGTAGTGATGAATGATGCACTGAAGCTAAACTCTTTTCCTCTTTTCGGTACATGTATAGAAATAGCTAATTTGAAAAAAAGAAAATGTAAATAATAATAATAATAATTTATTTTATTAACATTCATAAAACTAGAAGGGAGTACTTCCTCTTAGTGTCAGGCAAATCAACAAATCAACAGCAGTGTCGAGCTAAAAGAAAAGATAGCAATGAAAATTCGGCTCGAATCAGAGTGCAAGAAAATACATTGGACGCTTTTCTTTGAGGTCGGTTGGACCACTAACCCCCCACCCGCACCCGCCACTCCTTGCCGTTTTTCTCCGATTTTCGTCCCGCTCTTCCCGCTCTTCCCACTTTCCCGGCAGCTGCTAACGAGCGGCGAGTCGAGCAATGATTGCGGTTACTTGCTGGTTTTCATTTCATTTTTCATGCCACTTCTTCTTGCTGGGGTTGGGGGAGTGGGTCAACTGGCCGGGGCATAGTGGTGATGGGGATGGGAGTGGCGTAGGTCCTCCGAAGGTGTTGGCTCCGGCTGAGACGAGCCGAGCTGAGCTGAGCTGTGGTGTCTGCCTGGACGTCCGGACGTCCTAGTGATCCTGTCGCTTGTTAAGCACTTTAAACAATGTGGCAGCCCTGGCGCTCGTCTTGTTAAATTTAATTTTGCCACTTGCCCGACCAATGACAGGGCACAAAACGAATTCCGACAGCAGTCCGAGAAGTGAAATGATGCATTTGGCCTCCACACCCTCTCCTTGGCCACTCACTGGCCACTCCGCCTCTGCGCAGACAATTTGTCAAATGAATTCCGAGTCATTTTGGAAAATTGCATAAGCAGGAAAGGAAAAGCGGCAGGGAGCGCACGGAACTGGGGACACTTGACATGACACTTGGAGTGGCCCGGGGAATCGCCGGAATGCAGCAAGGCAAAATGTTTCAAATGCATTTCGCTTTAGATATTACCTGGCAAGTGAAAAGTACGAGGTGGCATCTCGGCAAACCCGGCGAAGGTGAGAAAATGTGCGCCCGCATTGTTGCACGCTGCAGCGTAAAATTTAATTTTCCAATTAAACGACGAAGTTTTTTGTTGCGTCTGCCGGTTGTTTGTTGTTGCGGAAAGTTTGTATTTTTTGGGCATCAAACTGACACCGGGGAATATTACAAAACCCCCAAAACGCAACGGGCGAGATAAAACATTCAGCTGCAGCGGAAAAAAATATAAGACCCTGACCACTCTGGCAATTTGTTTTGCGCATCGAATGCACAAACATTTTCAGCCCCGCCAGAAATGTTTTAAAAATACATACAAGTGCACGTGGCCCACGAAAAAGAATTTTTGAATATATATTTAATCAAACGGTGCGGGGGAACCAGGCTATATCGTATCCTCTTTTCGTTTTTTCGTTTGTTCGTTTACTAGAAAAGCTTAATATACAGAGCTCACATTATGTACAACCAATATCATTGGTAGTCACAATACTTGAAGTACTTGGTTACAACTTTCTGTTAAAGTTGCATATCCCAAAATAATCACTATCTATTAGGGATAAAAAAGAAAATGAGTATATTGATATTTTAATTTTTCCAACAAGGTTAAGGAGAGTATTTTAGTTTTGCTTATTTGATCTATCAGTACCCAAAAATTCCCCATTTTTCTGAACAAATATTATATTGCGGGTGCGAAATGTGGGAAGCGCATATTGTGATTTCACCAGAAGATCATCTGGTTGACAACGTTGAGACCTTGAGAAATTCCCAAATATATTTGGGATATGTTCGAAATTGATACGGTTGGTGAAAGCCAAGTAAACGAGGCAGCATTGAAGTGGCAACGGACTTAGGCTAATTCCGTGGCCGTCAGTTGGCCGAGTAACCGTGAAAAGTTTTCGACACTTTAGCAGTAACCGTGAAATTTGTATAAATTGCACTTGACATTTTCTCCGCGCATTTTTCAGCTAAACTTTCGCCATAAACTAGCGAGGGAAGAGCGAAGGGTTCGCGACTTGTTCCACATTAGCCGGGAGCAATTGAAATTAGTGCTTTAGTCGGAGGGACTCACTTTGGGGGATAGATGGTGGTAAAGTTTTAAGTTTTTCGCGAACAACTTTGGCTGCAATGTGGCGGCAAATTGGACGCTTGGCAAAGACCGAAAATTAAGCGGCCAGCCGCAAGTCATCCGCTTTCCTCGCTCCGTTTTCCGTTTTCCATTTCCCATTTTCCACACCGCAGGGAGCGATCTCCGGCGAACATGTCCCACTTAATTTAAGAACTTTAATTCATCAGCGTTTAATAATAATAATGCGATGCGAGTCTTGTTAATATCACTCGGTATCTCAGTTTACCCAGGCTGCAACTGGTCGTTAAGTCTAACGGAAATCTGCGAAAGACACCGGATGTCAGGCGTGGTACAATGATCAATTTGGCTCCGGGAAAGCGGAGATCGACAGAGGGCTTAACCAAGTCGATAAATATGACTTGTTAAGCACGTAAATTTATATGCATAAAAGACCTGAGTCCTAAGTTTTCAAATACTTTTTCTAATTTATTTCACATCGTTAATAGAACAAGCTCAAATATATTTGGCTGTTTCGTTTCGAAGTCTGGCTTCCCCAACCGCTATTCCCGCCTTTAAATTCCTCTTAAAATAAGACCTTATAAACAGGCCGACCAAACCCATTTCGCGGAATACTTATTTCGTTCCATTCCGCACCCACTTCCGTTCCACTTCCGGTCCACTGGTTCCGTTTCATTCTTCTGGGGGCAAATAATTAATTATGCAGGGCCCTGAGAACTATGCAACAGATATCGGTGGGTAGCTCGAAAAAAAACAATATGCCTCGGCAACTTTCGCTGGGCGTTTGACGTTTCGTTGGCAAAAAAGTTAAATGAGTTTTTATGCTCCCCCTTGGAAACGCCACCACAATCCCCCCTCCCACCCATTCCAGCCATCGCCCATCTCTAATTGGAAAAAGGCGCAATGACAATACAAAAGTTTGCTGCTCGGCGAAAATTGAAATAAATTTCCGGCAATAACAACAGCACACAATAAATAACAATGAACGAGTTGGCAGCACCTTGAGGGGGCTGCGAAAAGCAGGGGGTGGTGGGCAAGTGGGCAAGTGGGCAAGTGGGAAAGCGGAAAAATGGGAAAGTGGAAAATGAGGGTTGTGGCCATTTAAAACTTGAAGGATCACGATAGGTGTGAGAGGGTGAGGAGCAGCAAGGAAAATGCCTATTTAAAGATGGACTGCCGACTGCCTTCGCCGAAATTCTTATGTTTGCCTCGGCTTTTGGGGCACTCAGACCTCCGCATTCATGTGGGCCGTTAAATCGCTTTAATTGCCAATTTGGCAGGAGAGCAATTAAATGGGGAAAATATTTCTCGTGGCGATTCCGCTAAAATGAATAAATTAATGTGCGCATGAACGATTGCCAGATTGATTGATTGACGCGGCAGCAGCAATCGAGCCAATGTGCTCGGAAAATTGGAAAAGTTTCCTTTGTCTGCGCGGCCGAAAACATTTCATGCTCGACTTTAATTTTTGCGGCCGGCCACGAATGGGTTAAACAAGTTAATTCTGGTTAACGATTGCGTGGCTCTTCGCCTTCCATTATTTGAACTCTTTCGCCCAGCTTGGTCATTGCTTTCGATTGTTTTCAGATAATAAATCATATAAAATGGCGAGATAATAGAAAAAACTAAATGACAAAATTGAAGTTGTTATTTGGTAAAATAAAATGTTCATATACAAAATATGCAGGCAACCACTGGTTAAATATTTATGAATATTTAAACATAATTTAATATTTAAGTAAGTAAGAAATGGAATGGAATTGTATTTAACATAAGATAACCACGAGATACAAATTTTTAGATCGTACATATATATTTCTAATGATTATATATTTCAATGATATTTTTCTAATAATAGTGTCGAAATTGTAATTAAAAGTGAACCCAAAACTATCAAAAAATTTGGAAAAATCGCCAGGCTTACATGCATAATTTTCGGCTTTCTCCTTGTATTTTCGTCGATTTTCCATAGTCTTTTCACAATGAGGACCCCTCGCTAATTGAGTTTGCCACAGAAAAAGAAAAGCCCCGAAAATTCTAATGGGTTTTTCTCCCCTGCTCGTGTGCTTAACGTTTAATTGCGCATATTTTCACGTTTGCTCATTCGTATATTTTGGCATTGCAATAAATATAAAAAATAATTAACTCATTAAATAAGCATTTGGCGCTGCAAGTTGTGGGTGAGTCTGTCATAAATACTGCTTAATGTCTTGACCAGTAATGGCGACTTTGGGTCAGGTAATTTTTGGCCACTAGGCCGCAATTAATGCCAAAAGCCGGCACACGGACAGGACATCGTCATTATCGTGCTGAACAACTGAACAACTTGCGGCAACCAACAATAAAGGCATAATTTACAAAACTCATTTTAGCTGGACAGATTCTTGCCTCTTCCAGCCACTTAATAATTTAGTTAATTAATTTTCACACAGCCCAGGCCAGAAACTTTTGTCCGCCTGCAAAACCATTGCACTCAATTAACATTCGGAATTATTTATCCAAATGATCACAGAGCCAGGTATACTACATGTATGTGCCTTGTATATCAAATTGGGCATGTGCAGAAGCTGGATCGGGAGCAACAAGGACACAACACCGACAACCACAACGACAAATGCCGCCCATTGTTGGCATTTGCAATTATTCATACGCCACGTAGACAAATGTGCTGACAGCCCAAACACACACACGCCGTGTACACAGGACATTCCTGCTTAGATTTGTTGCCTGCTTGTAATTGTCGCAGATAATTAAGTCGCCTTTACTCGTAAGTCAGTCCGCCGAGCTTTCCCCAGGTCAATGGTTCTGGCTATTAAAGCAGTTACGAAATGGCAGTTGACATACATATTTCCGCCGACTTCCGTTCTATCAGGACTGAAACATACATAATTGTCGAATTACTCGTAATTTTCTGGGTGCACAGAAAAAACTGTCATGGACAACGAACTTCAAAATAATAATAATAATAATATTCCTCTGTCTATGTTTTTCAATTGAGCACTCAAATTCGCTCTCCTCTTGCGAAAATTAGGAGTTACATACATCCGCAGGATTTTTCTATCATTTCTGCTCGTCGCCTGTCGGATCTTTGTCCGTTGCAGTTATTATTATTTACGACCCCCGACGCCACGCCCACTTCAGGCTCGCTCTAAGCATTCGGGGCTTATAATAGCCAGGGAAGATGCGAAGAGGGAGCTGCAAAACGGCATAAGATTATAAACAAAGTGCTCAGTTTTTGAGTCTTTGTAAAATATTAAAACACATAATTTACAAGGCGGAGTGGCAGGAAAAGGGAAGCGCAAAAAGAGGAGCCACTGGACCTGGGGACGAGGAACAATAGCCAGATTAAAACGCATCCCAAAGACAAAGCCCGTGCAATTTGTTGCCAACGCGAAGTTGGCCCCGAGCTGCAAGTACACAAAAAAGGGATTCGATAAAAGCTGAGTCAAGGAGTTTAGGATATATGAAAAGGAAAGGGCAAAAGGAGAGAATTACGAGTCCTTTGCAGTCGTAATTAACACTTTTCAGCTTGCTTACGCAGAAGAAATCTTCTTTGCGGATCGATCCTTCTTCGCTGTCTTTAATTTTCGGAAAGTAAGCAAAAACATATTATAAATTTATACGATTTCATCATTTTATGACATACAAATTTATGTATTAACTTTTATAAGTCGCAGACAGGAACCTTACAGGTGTTCATACAGAAAGAATATCAATTCCATTAGGTGAAGTGACGGTAAAATTTATGGAGTGCTATTAATGAATTCCGAAACTAATCACCGTAGTTGCGTAAAACTAACATAGTTTTATCAATTATTTTGTTTTTTGGTTCCCATGTCGAATGTTTATCGCCATGCTCACAGTGTATTGAAAGCAAATATATAGAACCCGACGACTTTCTCAAATTGTTTAAATAAAGACACAAATTAGAAACAAGAGAGAATGCTAAAGTCGAGTTCGATGACTATCAAACGCGAAATTTAATCATTTTTCTGGGATACCGATAGATATTGGGGAATTAAATGAGAAACAATTAAAAAAATTTTGCAAGGTGTGGGCGTGACCGTGGGCGTGGAAGAAAGTTTTTTTTGGCAAGAAATTATAAGAAGAATAAAAATGTAAAAAAATTACAACCCACTTTTCAAAATTCAAATTCACTTTTCAAATTGCACTGCGTCAATGTGTATAGAATCGGTATGCTGAATCTCAACCTTCTAGCTTTAAGATTTCCTGAGATCTCGACGTTCTTACGGACAGATCTTAACATGGCCAGTTCGACTCGGCTATTGATCCTGATCAAAAATATATATACTTTATATAGTCGGAACTGCTTCCTTCAGCCTGTTACATCCTTTTCAACGAACCTAGTATGCACTTTTACTCTACGAGTAACGGGTATAAAGAGTTGTATACAAAAGCCAGTCTAGTAAGCTGTAAATTCACGATCCCTATGCCTTAATAGATGACCGAAAATGTAATCCCAACCAAGGCCTTGGTTACCCTTGCAAGGGTAAAATTGAGAGAGGCAGTTGACCATAAAGTGAGCTCTTGCTTCTTACATTAACATGGTCAGCAGGAAGCTCCACAGCACCTGATTGTCGAACCAAAGACGAAGTAATATTGATGTTTTGTTGCTGTTACTATGGCAAGGTATCTGTATTTAGCCGCACAAAGAATGCCGGACAATGGACGGAGGACGAAGAATCCAGAAATCAATTGACCGTGGCCGTGGCAATGGCTTCTGTGGCTGCCACAGCAGCTGCTGCAGTTTCAAGAGTCCATAAATAATAGGCACTAAGCGTGTGCTCAGTAATCCGGCAGCAGTGTCCGAAGTATACGAAAAAAGTGAAAATAAAACCAGAACACAGCAGTACAACAATCCAGTCCACTCCACTGGCAGCCACTCCACTTGATTGTACTCCAGTCCCTTCCACTTTCCCACTGGCCCCCTGGCACTGGATTTCTTGTGGCTTGGAGTGGCCAAAGGTGCAACTACTTAAGGCACTAAGACTGCCCCAAGGCAAGCAAAATAAAAGCACTCAGAAAAATCCCCAGCTCCTTGAGACATACCATGCACATGCTCTAAATCAGAACAGTGACTTAGAATACTCGTAGTTATACACATAAGCTTGGAGCCAGCTCAGAGTCGGGTAACAATCACTTTCCTCAAGTTTTTACAGTGTCAGATATCCCGCTCTTCTGATTCCGGTGGGGCAGTGCAGTGCACAACATGATCAAAGTCACGACCAGCTCCTGCCCCATCAGATATTAAATGTTTTGCCTTGCCTAACTCCGTGAGACCGTCAGCTGCGCCCGCAAATTCCCTCCGCTCCACAGCATATTTTCCTTATTTTTCCTGGCCTGTTCAACTTTTTCCTGTCTTTTGGCTTCTACACCTTTTGTTTGGGGCGATAAAAGCACCAGCTCGTCGGGAGTGATAATTGAAACTATAAATAATTATGCTAAATATTTCGTTTGACACATAAGCACAAAGTGCTGATCAAAGCAGGCTTAGAAAGAAAGTGAGCAAAATGATAGAATAATCAAATCACAGTTGATGAAGCCCAAGATCAAAAGTACTGTTGAGCACTAATCACTGAATGCTGCATAGCATATCTTCCACAAATGGAAATAAATAAATAAAAATATATTATATAAATAAATATGTATTTCATGTAGTGCATGTTTCGACCTTATAACCCTTTAACACATCTATTAAGACGGTCTATATGAGTGCGTGAGTGCTCACATCCATAATAAAATTACACGGAGAATATTCATTTCAACATGCACCTTATGCCCGAGTACACTCACTGAGAAAAACCTTTGGGTAGTTAAGAGTGGCAAACCACTGATATTGTGATAATATGGAGCCCTCTATTTGGTTTGAAATTTACAGCTCATAGTGATATCTACTTTTCAATATATCTTTACAACACATCAGGATTATTTGATATTTTTGTTAAATAGTCACGCCCAGCTTCTGTGGCTTCGATCTCCGACACACGAGTACGAAAAGAATCCAGTGGAATTTTTTGAAGTGCATATTGGTGTGTTTTGCCTTGTCCGCCTTTCGATGGCCGGACAAATGCGACCTCGTTAGAGGCTGGCTGGGGAAAACGAGTTAATCGAGGGCTGCAGAAACGTATGGGTGGGTGTAGGTATGGACAATGGACTGCGGAAAGCGGACCGGAAAAGGGCGCTAATTGCGTGGACATGCCAAATGTCGCACCTGTGCTGGCCAAACAGGACAATCGCCAAACTGGCGGACAGGAAGCGAGAGCCGAGAAGCGACGGAAAAGGATCAAGGATAGGTGAAATGGCACACAACAGGCGCAAAAATGACAAATAAACATTAGAGAAAAACAACAACGGCAGGAGCAAGGAGCACATCAAAGGGCAATATCACGTGGCTCGTATCCTTTTTTCGCACTTGTCCCGAGTCCGTTGTATCCTCTCCAAAGGATGCATAACATAGAAGAGAGAGGGAAACCAAACGAGCTGGCCGCAATGAAAGCGCAACACGTAATTGTTGTTCCCATCTATTGGACGTTCGACTGAGATGGGCGCATCTGAGAAGGACACACGGCCAGGATAATAACACTTGAAAGGCCCACAAAATGAAACGAACGATAGAACAATCATGAGAATAGAATGAAATACTCGAGTTCGAAGGAAACACGCATAAGATGATGCCATGGAAAATCCCATCTTATAACTATATAATTAAGTTAACTAAGTAAAAAAATGCACATAAACTGTGGTCCTAAAATGATACCGTTAATAATAAATACCTACAAACCAAGGAAAATTAAAAAGGGGGAAGAACAAATTTTTCCATAAAAATAAACTTTTTAGGGCGAGAATGATTTTTATGCTGGATTTCAAAACGTTATAGAATCGACAAGATAAAGTCGAATTTAACGAATTAATAAGGTTCCTGAAACGTTTGCTTCCCGAATTTTCCTAAGACAAAAATCGGATGGTTTTACGTAAAATCGAATTTTTTACATGCTACAAAAAATGTGTTCTTTAAATCCATGATGTGGATTAAATACTTGTTAAGTGAGTATCTGCAAAAGGAGGAAAAAAGCAGAAGCAGCTCGATATCTATTGACTTGGTTGGCTTCACTTGGCAGTGGTAAGTGAATTAAGCGAGGCAGTCTTCATTCGGCAGCTTCACTTGGCCAAGTTAAGGCTATAAAAATGCCGGACCTGGACAAAGTGGAATTCAGCTTGCAAAAGGACAAGGTCCCCATTGTAGTGAGTGGTGTGGTGGTAACTTGGCGATAGTGTTGAGACATCGGTGTCGCCATCTTTTGATTAAATAAAACAACTGTTTCTGACGGAAAGATCAATGCATAAACACTAAACAATTAAAAAGCAAATAAATAATAAGTGACGTTTTCCGAGACTGTTCTCCACCGCTACATAGCGGTTACATAACATTAAAAGGCTAGTTGTTTGAAACGAATCTTTTTGAGATTTGACGGGTAAAAGCATTTTATTTTATAAGGTAGTTCACCTGTTGGGATTAGGCAATTAACTGGTTCCACTGGACTGGACTGCATCGCAGCACCAGCTTTGTGTGCTGTTGAGGCTTCTATGTATTTTTTTCCATCCATGGTTGTTACCATTTTGTTCTTTGCTTTATATATAGTTCATAGTATAAACAACTTTTTTGATATTTCACGACCGCCAGAGCTTGCGGCTTGAAGTGGTTGGCAAACAAGGACACTGCCGCCGGATCGGCAAGTAATCAAAGCTGGACACGAAGCTCGAGGCTTCATCTTGGATGTTTGCGGACCTCTTGATGGTGTCTGGTGGCTGGTGCCTGGTGGTGTTAGGTTCAAGGCTATGACTTGGGGCTGAGCACATTGCTAAGCCTGGAACTCGTCTTGCTTTTCCCCGGGGCTCGCTCCCTCTGACCTGCCGTAGGTCAACAGGCTCAGAGGCCGATCCACCAAGAAAGTGCCTTCTAGCCTGGGCAGGGGTATCAGAACATGTCCGGGTCTTCTGAGCGGACTGCTCTCCCTGCTGTTCAGGATCTCCCTTCTTAGGACGAGGTCCTCCTGTAGTTCCTCCTCCTGCCAGTGGACATTCATCTTTTCGCGTTCCCTGTTTGAACTCGCTGCTGTAGGGACAGCGGGTCCAGGTTCCCCGCTCTTGGCTGCACCAAAGATCAGACCTTGGATACTCATGTCACTGGATGGTCCATCTGGCCAGACGCGATGGTTCGGCAGACTACGGCAGCTGCTGAAGACACTGCCCCCAGTCTTGGTCTGGTCGGAGTTTGGAGCCTCGCGCGTAAACAGCTCCATTATACTCGGTGGTGGGACGACCTTGGGTGCAGACTTTAGTCGATGCAGCGTGATGCAGAACTCCTGGAAGCCATGCACGGTGTGAAAGTTGTTCGGCTGATCCTTGCTGCAGGACAGGTTAATGTCATAGCTCCCAATTCCTGTGTGCGAGGCGGTCTGACGACCGAGCCCTGGCGACCAGACGCGCTGGTAGTGTGCCGCGTCCGAATCCAGTTGCGACTTGTCCAGGCGATCTATGGCGCTCTGTAGGGCTGGATCTAGCGCCACCTCGCGTGCTGTGCGGACGTCATGACGCCAAAACTTCTGGTGCCGCTGAACCGCTGGAGCCACCTCCTTAATCCTCAAAACCACCACTCCCATCAGCCAAACGCAAATTATGTTAAGGAGGGTGAGGGCCATGCTGACAACTGCACAAACTAGTAGCTCAATGGAAAGCTGGGAGGAGTACGACCTGTGCTTCACCAGGCTGGCCAGGGGCTCATGGTCGTCCGGCAGTACGTGAACTCCGACGGCCAGGGCCCACAGAAGTCCGGCATTAACAGCAGGTGGCAGCAGGGAGGCTGAGATGGCCACGCCCACCAGGGACCCCGTATTGCCACCCAAAACCGCTATGGCGCCCGCCGCTCCCGAAGCCAGGGCGGTGCATACTCCGATGGCAAGGGAGTGCGTGTCGCACCGTGAGACGATTTCCTCCGTGAGACCCTTGGAAATCGCGAAAAAGTGACCGAAACCACAGACCATGGCGCCAAAGAAGAATCCAATAGCCACAGACGCAGCTATACCCAGGAGTTCGTTCTTCAGACCCAACCACCGCAGGTCCCGATCGCCGATCACTGAACCGAATATGGCCGCTATGATGGGGCCCATCAAGGGGGAAATCAGCATGGAGCTGGAGAGAAACAGAAAGCTATTCTCGACCAGACCCACGCACGATAGCAGAGCGGCAGCCATGAGCAGCACCACGAAGTCAAAGGTTAAAGTGGCATCCCGCCGAACCTGGCGCACCACCTGGTTGACATTTAGCCTACATCTTACCGAGTCCATGAAGCTCTGCCAGCCCTGGCCGTGACCCTGGCCCTGTTCCTGATGCTGATCAACGAAATTGTCATGGTCTTGTCTGGGGACCTGCAGGACGGGCTTAGCCCGGGTTTCCAGGCAGGTGAGGGCAGACACATGGGTGCCGGGTCGATCACCGACGCCCCAATCTTGCAGCGTGCACAGCAGTCTCTCGTACCGCTCGTCCTGCAGGAGGTCGAAGCGTGCCTGCACCTGCCTCCCGCTGATGTCGTGCGTCCAAAAGACGTTCTCCAATCGCAGCTCTTTGGCAATGGCCCGCAGCAGCTTCTCCAAAGAGGCATCCCCCTTAAGATTGGGCAGCTGCAGGGCCCTGCTCTGGGACATAGGAGCTGCCGTAGAGCTGTACGCCTTTGGAACGCCCTCGCTAAGCACACTGCTCCCGGCTATTTGACTCAAGCGCCAACACCGTTCGCACACCTCACTGGGTGCCTCAGAGCACCTGCTCCTTACCCGACCACCGCAGCTGGAGCAATATGATGTGTCAACCAGCGGCTTGGGGTACAGTTTCAGTTCCTCGGCTTCCGTGGGCACCGTGACCATCACGCAGACGGCGGCGCACATTTGAAGGGCTGTTCCTTGCAGCTGTTCTTTTTAGACTTACTTCAAATCTAAAGACCTCAGCTTTACAGTCGGAATGTAGTATGGGAGTGTGAAACGGAACGAAACGGCATTATTAAGTTTCGATGGTTCACTGAGGAGCTACTGGGATCAATACGTATTCACCAAAGTATGTTCACGATACTGAAATGTGGCATACCGTACAGCATAATATTATTATTATTATTATTATTACTTATTAGCCTTTTACAGAATCTAAATATAAAAGATGATTGCCCTGAAGGTAGGTTTCTACTAAAGCGTTTAGAGGCTCCTCTGAACCTCTGGCTTGTGCCCCGGAAAACCCCGTCGCCCACTTTGCGAGTAAACCAAAACTCACATCAAAACAATGGACATATCCGTTGCAATGTCCTGATGAGGATGCTCTGGCGGTGATGGAGTTGATGAGGATGATGATGATGGACACTGCGACAGATGCGCGTTTTGTCCTGTTTGCACGCGACTGCGGACGCAGCTAACCCCTGGACCCTCCTCTGGTTTGCATGGAGTTCCGGGACCCCACTCAACCTAAAACTCATAAGATCCCACCCCTATGCCAACATTTTGCTGGCGCTTTTGGCCGGGTTTGTTTGCATCCGCTGCAATGGCTGCTTTGTGAAAGACCCCACTCCTCTGAACACTCCCCCTGTTTGCCGCATAATCGAAACAACTAACTACAGCAACTCCGGGATAGAAAAAATTCGAAAAAACCGAACGGGACACGGCCTGGAGGTGCAGAGCAGCCAAAATGTCAACAATCTGCAACAGCCATGAAATATTATGAGGCTTTGTGGGTAGGAGTGTAGAAACTGCTGGCGATTCGGTAGTAATAATGCACCACGCGAAAGTCGCACGAAAAACGCGTGAAAAACGAACCAAAAAAGGATGCAAAACCTCCAAACAAACACGCACAGACCAACAGACCAACAGACCAACACAGAGAAGCACTGACCCACACATAAGTGGTCAGGCGTGCTTCCTTTTCTCCGGGTACTTACTCTATACAATCCAAGCCCGCTTATATTTTTAAAGTGTGTTGGCCGCCGCTTGCTAAGCCAGTAAAATCGTTGTAATTTGAGCGTATTAGGTCTATTCAAATTACTTTACTGAGAATGCCATATCACTGAGTTTTATAGTACTTATGCACATATAGGAACTATGTATATGACGCAAGTGGACTTTCCTAAGAAAAACATTGAGTCAATGAGCTGGTAGGTACAATTGGTAGGGCATTTAATGGTTCGTACACCCCAATTTACCAAATTCTACATTTTTTGGGGGCTGCGGGCAGCGAATTCCTCGGTGTGCATTATCTAGCATAGTTTTTTCGCTGTTCTGTGAAATCAACGCGTTTTCCATCTACCATTTTGCAGTTGCTTTTCATATGAACGTACACTGCAACTATGTACAAAACAATTTATTTGTATTATAATTTATAACAAAACTCCCCTGCGAGTACAAGATGTGACTTTGAAGAACACAATGCCTTAAAATTATAATTGAAGAGGCATAAATGCTTAAGCTTAGTATTTCCGTTCTCACGCTTGATTTGATTTAACCAATATTTCAATGAACTCTTCTCCTTCTCAAAACTAAACCTACAGGAAACTCCTCTATTATGATTATGATTTGAAAAGAGGGGGGATTAAATTGTTTTTAGAAATAATTTGCTTTATATCATAGGGAATAAGTTCTAAAATTAAAATGCCTTGCATAATATCCTACCTACAGGACCGACAGCAGAGTTTGATTAATTTCTCTCTGTGTATAGGTGCATGTGTGTCCGCCGAGATCAAGCGTCAAAATTACATTGTTGGCACACGCTGCCTTTTTCTGGCCCCAATTTTTTTGTGCCTCTTGCAGTCCGTCCCTGCCACTTCCGCCCGTCTCATTCTCTGTCTCCCTTATCCCCCTCATTCCGCTACCTCAGGCCGTCCCTCTCATGTTCGGCTTGTTGTTTTTGCGGCTCCTGTTGCTCGGAATCCTTGCCATTGTCTGGACATTTGTGTTTTTGTTCGTTGCTTTTTTGACCATTTTTTGCATTCCCTGCCCGTCGACTGTCCGCAGGATGTATGGAGGGGTGTGGCGTAGGGGGCATAACAATGCAGGGATGAGAGCGAATGGCATATTCTTGGTGGGTGGCGTGGATGACGCGGGACGCGGGACGCAGGACACAGGAGCAGCGTTGATTGTTGCAATTTCTCGTTAAATTGAATTCGCTCGTTCAATGCGAGAGCCCTGGGATTCAAAGTGCGAGCAAGGATTGTGGACAGAAAATTGAGGAAAGCGCGAGGAAAACGGGGGAAGCGCTGGGAAAATTTGGTGGCAAACAAGGTCCTGCAAGCTGCACGGCTTATTTATGACATGTGGCCAGAGAAAAGGGGCCGTGTGCCCTTCCGGCCGGACAACGAAAAACGAATGAGTGCGACGACGCATTATGTGATTGCTGGGCTTTGGTTTTCCACCAAAATTACATAAAACACAGGCGGCTCAACATGCTTGTTACCACCACGTATTCCACCCATTTTCAGCCGCTTTTCAACTTTTTGCTGTACTTTTCCTTGAACAGCTTTTATGCTGAAAAAACGCCAGCCACGAAAGTAATGACTGCAAATGCTCCAAGTGATCTGGGGTTAAGAGGCCTCTTAAAGTGTATAGATACAGAGAGGGAGGGATGACGCTATGGGTTAATTGATGTCAAATAATTGTAATAACCCCTTTAGAATTTCGCAAGTCTGCAAATGGCAGAGACAAGTGCAGATGCCAAAAATCAGTTGTCTTGCCAGCATTCGCATATGAAATTCAAAACTGTGCTTCGCACCTACCATAAATGAAACTTGAATTTATTGCCACTAATTGAGATGCAGTGCTAGGGCGGTCGTCTTTGAATGCCGGTAGTTTGGATGATTAGTGAGCATTTAGGAAATGAGCTGACTTAAGACTTAGACAGGAGGAGATATACTCACTGCCTTCGGCAAATATCTATCTATCTGGTACCAGAGCCCAATCTTAGCCATTCCAATTACTTAGCTAAAATGCCGAGCAAGTGGCTCAAACTCAGGTCCATGGAAGCGGAGGCAAAGTGGCAAATAAATAAGGTGCAAACACGTGTTGAAAGCAGGGGTAGGTAACTAAATGCCCGACGTTATCCTTATCATTGTTATACTTAAGTTAACAGCAGCTTAAGTAAGCAAACGCACACGAGCTTACGCCAGTAATCAAGCACACACGCACTCTTGGCTTTTGTGCTTGCCGCACAGTGGGCAAATAAGGGTGGATGCATGCTGAAAACGCAATTTTGTTATGGGTTGCATTGTCAAAAACATATGGGATATATGTACATAGTTAAGAGCTTATGCTCATCCCATTATGTCCAGTTTATGTTAATGCAATCCATCCATTGCAATGCATTGGTTGACCCATAAACATATGCCATTTCCGAGATCATCATTCGAAATATATTTGTTTCTTCTTTAGTTCTGGAACCATTCCCATGAACCATTCTAATCATTTAAATCGTATTGCGATGGCCAAGAATAAAGCATTTTGTTCTAAAACGGGTATGAAATGTTGGTATGTATCATTTATACTGGTTAGACCCAGCTTAGCTTTGATTCAGATGTCTAACTAACATAAGTTGTATAATTCAGTGGCCAGCAGTGTCATGCAATGGTATTGCTGCCAGTCTCACATTTTGATTAGGAAAAAACCTAGTTCAGACCCATTGTCCCCGAGGTGTGCATCCTTGAAGCGGTTGCCACTGGCAGAATTTCTGCCTTGGGGAAATGGAAAAGCGGTGGAAAGCGTTGGAGGTAATGCCGGCATTTGCCTTATTGTGCGGCAGGCGCAAATACCCATAATCAGAAAGCTTTTGCACTTTATTTGTGTTAGTTTCAATTATATAAACAACCGCGCAGGCGAACCGTTGGCAGTGGAAATGGCAGGCGAAGAACCAATTACCGCTTGATTTCGCACACGCACACAAATGCAAAGCAAACACAGATACGCACCCCACCCCACGCTAACCACACCCACACCCTGGCAATGACACACTCATGCATTAGCCATAGAGCCATGACAAACTTATTGAGATTCATTGAGCAGATTGTGAAGCTTCAGTTCACTGCCCATGGGTATGGACTTTGGTGGCTTCAGGGGGGGCCAAAGGGTGGGCGGTTTCCTAAAAGGCGTGGCTGGTTTGTTCAACAGACAATGGCTAATGCCTCCACTGCTAAATACAAACACAAATATGTACACTGAAAAAATATGTACATATGTATGATGAATGCGCTGTTGCTGTACCAGTTGGGGAAGATACACTAGGAACAAATTTTCGGATAATATCAAAGATTTTAATCCTGATAAATAGTTACGTCTATATCTTAAACAGTAAAGAACTTAAAAAAAATTAGCGCCAAAGAAAAACTCAGTTTAGGGAACGCACAAAAAACAACATTATTTTATAATATCAAATAAGTAAACTTCTTAAGCTTTTAAACATTCCCAAATAACTTTCAAATATAATCTAGTTAAGGCTCTTTGTACTATACCTTAACTTAACAATTAGATTTAGGAAAAACAAAATGGCAAGACGGGGTTATAACATATTTCCAGCACTGTACTTGTGTTTAGGTGCACGTAAATGCACGGGTGTGTGAGTGGTTGTTTTACTTTGCATAAAGGCCCAGGCATTGAAAACTAAAATGCTGCACAACACTTTGAAACATTGTATTGCAAAGCATTAGGCCCGTTTCATTTATATTTTATGCACACACAGATACGAACACTTGCAAGCATGCAGACTCAACTTGCAAGCGCTTAAGTGCCTGTGTGATTGTGTGATTGTGTGTGTGCCTTCCTGCTTAATATTTAAATAAACAAAAGTTTTCTTTTACCACGCACACTGCTCCATAAATTCGTCCAAGATATAGCACAGCCTTAAACATAATATATATTCTTTTATAATACAATTGAAGTTGTCATTTAGTATCCAAGTGTTAAATAGTTGGGGATGTCTTTATTTTAAACAACTTCTGTAAGCGGGATACTATGATTATCGACAACACAAAATATCGTAAGCATTGAGTAAAAAAAAAACATTTTCTTTTTTCCCCATATCATTACATATTGGCTCAGTGTGCATACGCAGGCTCCCCCATTCCCTTTTCCCAAGAGTATGAAAAGCATTTTACAGTTATTTAGATTTTAATAGTCCGGGCAACTGCGATGCTTTTTCATTTATCCAATTATTACAAAAGACGGGGGTTTTTATTTAAAATTCAAATGGTCTGTTTTCTCTTGTCTCCGAATGTCGTTGAACAATTGTCTATACAAAATCATTACGCAATAGCTAAGACAGAACTGTCGTTGGAATAGATATTTCCACACCTATCAATTCCTTAAAAGCATTAAGTGCAACTACACTAATAAAATTGAAATACAAGAATAAGCATTAGACAAAAAAAAAGGGTGGATTACGATCGCAAAAAGTTTATACAGGTTTTAAAATATGGTCATTTAATTGGTTTGGTAAGAAAACCCTTATAATTGCACTTGCCTACAGTTTTCAAAAATGTGCTAACTAATGGTCTGCTTGTCTGTCCTTAAAGTTCAAAGTTAAAAAATGTGGCAATAAACAATGTCCTTCGCAGTTTAAAGTCCTGTATCTCTAAATTTTTGCTTCAAGGATTTTTGGTGCATATTTTCGTAGAAATCAAAGTAATTTCTTTTATGAAACACAGTGCTAGCAACTAGTCGTCGCAATTATTTGTCTCGCTAGACTAACACTCGCAGCCTTAAAGTATGCAGTGGAGAAACGATATGCAAGGCATTCTGCCGGTCGCCAGATGGCGCGTGTGTGCTTAGTGCGGGTGCTAGTTTTTTTTTATTATTATTTATTTATTTAGAAGCGATGAATCCATACAATGCACTAATAGTAACATACCAGCGCAATTAACAGATAAATGAAAAAACCAAACCTCGCACTAAGCATGTGAGGACTTACATCGGGTGCTGGTACATTTGGGATTTAAATTTAAAGTTGGAGGGGGCGACTGAATCCAGGTGGTGAGGTGCCAGATGCAAGATTCGTATTTCCCAGGCGCCACTGCCACTGCCTCCCCCGTGTTCCGCCCCCCTCCACCAGCATCTGTCAACACAGCTCAGCTACTGCAATCAGCAACTAATGCAGCTCGTTAGGCAAACACACAGATGCAGGCGCACATTATTTTATTCGCCATGTTAACATGCCTTTTGCATATGATCACTGAGGACATTTTCGACAAGGAGCCACCAAAGAAATGGGAAATAAGACGGGGGAAGTCGAGGAGTTTCGCTGCTGCGGGCAAATTCTATATTTTCCTAATGCATTTCTTTTGGAGACGGACAGCAGCCTCCCTCGCCTACAACGAATATTTTGACAGATATATTGGCATATTATGTTAGTCATTTCTCCGCCAGTGTGTGCGCACGGGCACAGACAGGCCCGTGTGTGGGTTTCCTGTAGCTGATTTTGTTTCCGTCCTCCAAGCCTTCGACCGCTTTTTGGCACCTGTCGTTTCGCGCATCATTTGCCTTTGGCTTCACAGAGAAGAACGACTAAAAAGGTGGATAAATTGGGTTGCTAGTACATTTATTTCGCAGATCTTCACTGGCTGGTATACGCGTTTTAATAAGCCAAAGAAGAAAACCGTGCTCGAAAAGACATTGGAAAACCTCAAAATTTTGCTATGGTAGCCTAATAGTATACCATCTAGAGCTTGATTTCTGATTTCTGATCAGAATTGCAACTCACTCCAGTGAATTTATCCCGGTCCTCTTTTGCTGAGTGTATCGCCAAAGCTGGTGCAACGGAATTCGCTTTGACATCTCTTTGGGCCAGTTGCCACTCAAAGCCCATTACGCAGTTGGAAGTCCATCTGTCCACTGTCGACCGGCACTTGAATATTTAGTTTATTTTTGGTCTGCCTTTTTGTCGTTTTGGCCAATTCGCTGCGGAACGAGTTGAGCGCCCGACGTTCGCCCAAACTGTTAAGGTGAACAATAAAGAAATCTTCATAAAGTCCTAGCCGAGTCACGGTTAGCAGTACGGTCGGTTGAATGCGTTTCGCCCGGGGGTCTCTTTCGAAGTTGTGGCTAATCCAGCATATTTGCACCGAATTCATAGTGGGATACTTTCCGCAGACTTTTGGCCAGCTATCAAATTGTGAGGAAGGCCCCCAGCCGCACAATCGCCATTGTGCCAATGAAAATATACGGTTTATTGCATTCTTGCATTTGTTTTTCTTATGAACTTTGGTTGAATTTGTTGGTTGAATTTCAATTGACAAAAACATGATGGTTGCCTGATTCGTTTCGTTCGATTCAATTCGATTTGTTTGAGTTAATGGATCGAAACGCATTTTCTATAAATATAAACATGCATTACACTATTTTTTAGGCTTTAGTTTCGATTTGTGTTTACAATGGTTAGCAGAACTGTTGCGCTTACATGCTAGGTATAGATACACGTGTTGTTTCAAAAATGCTTGGATTTGAAAGGTTTCTGCACTAATGAATATACAACAAATGCTCAGATTGTACGCACATATATGAATATATTAAGTTACAATGGTAATAATAGTAGTAAAATATGATACATCAAAAGATTCTGGATATACAAATAAGATTGCCTAAGTCTAACGATCAATTCATATGCCTAAGTAATCACAATTAAATATTGCTAAGGCTCGCAACAACGACAGCAGCACTCACATATAAAACTATTGTAATGTAAAAAAAAATTCCCCTAAAATTAAATCAACAACTTAAAAAAGAAAGCAGTTGCAATAACACAAAAAAAATAAGGTATTATATAACGCCAGACAAAAAAAATATGCAAAAGTTGATGTTAAGTAGTGTGTTTTGGACATGCTATGTACAAGTAATATTCGATTAAAACATTAAAAGACAATAAATATTTACTCAGAAAAGGGAAAAATGTTAAGGTGAGATAACTGTGAACAAACTTCAACACGCCATTGAAACACTGTTGCTAACACGACGCTATCCTGCACTAGACTATACGGCACCCAGCTACTTCCTGTGGCTCTAGTCGCTAGCCAGAGCCAGGAGTTGCTGCTGCTGCTGATGATGTTGCTATTAGCGTGTGGTTGCTACCGTGTTGCTGCCGCGAAATGTGCTGAAGAACCGCAGCAACAGCGACTGATCCTCGCCATTCCCATCCAGATGGCGGTCCAGACGCCACCCAATACTCGGTAGCCACCAGAAGGGCGTATAGCCATCTGGGTTGCTGCTGCTGTTGGGAGGTGTGGCGGCGGTTGCTGCTGATTCCGTACTTGCTGCAGATGCGACAATTCCTTCCGGCTCTTCGGCCAAGCGATCTACTCTAATTATTTTACTATTTCTATAGCTACGATTAGTAATACTTAAATCTTTTACTTCTGTTGATGCTGACGTTGCTGTCAAGCTGCTTTCATTAACACCGCTCGATGTTGCAACTGTCTCTGTGGTGGCTGCTGTTTCAGATGTGCTCTGTCCCAATTGCGGCATCACCTTTGACCAATTTGTGTATGCTGCTGTGGTGGTGGCATCCTCAGTTGTTGTTGATGTTGACGCTGAAGTTATTTCTGTACTGGTTGGCTCAAGCTCTTGTTTCTGTGACTGATGCTGCTTTCCTTGCTTGCCCTTTACCAGCTCGTTGATGAGCCGCAGTTCCTGTTGGACATCAATTTCACTGGTAGCCTTATGGCCCCCATCATTATCGTCGTCGCCGCGTCCGCCAATTGTATTTGTCATTAAATTGTCATTGTCACTCGCCGGCATATCGGACTGCTCGATCGGATCGCCGGGAGTGCTGCTGCTGGGCTCTGGTGTTGCCGTCGTGGTACTGCTAGCGGCCTCATCTTCGACAAAATGCTGATAGTGAAACCGGTCAGTTGAGGAGCTTGAATCAGCAGCATCAGCTGCAGTTGCCGAAGCTGTTGTCGTTAACTGAACCGGTTGCACTTTCGATTTTATCAAGACCAGGCGATTTTCACGTTCATCTATCTCGGGTTCTTCTGGCGGATGTGGTGATGATTGGCCAGAGGTGGAGGTGGCAGTCGATGTATCCATTAACTCCTCCGCAACCGTTGAGTCCCCTGTGGTTGTTGCCGTCTCTGTGGTATACTCGTCTTCCTCACTTGGTAATATGTTCGTAGCGGTCACCTCCCCCTCCCCCTCTTCCTCTTCCAGCTCCGCTCCTACCTTCTCTGCAGCCTCAACCTCGTGTTTGGTTTTTACATCCTGGTCTGCGCTCAACGGCGGCGCCACCTTGCGATGACTAAAAAGTGGCTGCACCAACTCAATGCTGCCATCGTTGACCGGCAAAAAGGCGTCGACCTTGAGCAGTTGTGCCAGATCCGCCTCCGCGTTAAATTCATTCAATGCGGTAGAGGAGTCATCACTGTCATTGTCGGTAAGAGAACTGCTCACCAGGTGCACAGGGCCATCGTGCTCCTGCTCCGCCGGCAAAACAATGGACTCTACTTGGCCGATGTCCTTGTTGCTGGTGGTGGTGGTGTTGCTGGTCGGCATGGTAAGTGTTGTCGATGTGGAGAAGGCATCACTGGGGGCCGCCAGCAAATCGCCGCCGGGAATGCGGTTACTGGCCTCTCCCGAAGGAACAAACGGTAGGGCAACAGTCGCCGTTGACGTGGGCGTGGTGCTAGTTGATGTTTCTGCTGTGCTACTGATGTTTTTGACATATGTTGCAGCAGCCATGTCCGGCGGCAATGGCAGCTCCTCGGGCTCACCCGTGCCCGTGGCGAATTTCTTCTCAAAAATATTGAATTTCAGTGGTGCATCCTCGCTGGGCAGGGCTTGATCCCCGGCGCCAACGCTGGACGGTAAACCATCCTGCATGGCTATAGGTATGACTGAAAGATCGTACACGATTTCTTCACTCTCCTCGTCGTCGCCGTAGTCATAGTCTCCAATGGGTGGCGGTGGGGGACTGCCATTGGAACCCCCGGCCAGGATGAGTTCCTGTTTGACCAGATCCGTGGGATCAATGTTGGACTGCGGGATGCAAAGCTGGTTGAACAGCGTGTGACCCTGCGGACAGTGGCGAAACGGCAGCGTGAATATCGACTTGGCGGTTATCTTCTTCTCCTTGGTTAGGTTTCTCTGCTCTGGGTCCAGGTTCACCCAATCCTCCCACACCATCCTCTGGACGTTCCCCTCAATGGGGCGCGAAGTGATAGGCAGGGCGTTGTTGGCCCCTAAGAAAACCGTGAGCGCCAGAACAGCCAGCAGACAATTGGGCGGAGACATCTTCTCGGGACCGATCGATCGCTTACTCCTGGCTAGCGCTGAAAGACACAAAGAAGGGGACAACACATGAACAAAGTAAAATGACAGTTGCAGAAGTATACCTAATATGTCTGGGCAGACCAAGCGGGGCTACCCACAATGTAGTTGTTCCTCCCTCCAGATCACCCTAACCCGTAACTCCGCCGGAAAAACACCCACTCCATTCGATGTGGCCGTTGACGGATAAGCGAAACCGAATACCGGTTCTGTAGCTGCACAGAGAGCGGTGATATGGACTTTTTTATGTGGGAATTTTCTCTTTTCCTGGCGTGTACCTCATAGCTTGTAGAAACACATTAAAACCATCTGACCCGCAACTTTTTTCTCTACAAAACCATACGATTAAAACCTCGGGGGATTTATAATATCCACCCCGGGGATTAGGGGATTAGAAACGAAACACAAGCAAACATTGCTATGTGATTTAACACGGGATCCCTTCAATTTCATTCAGATGAGGTGTACCAATTCCGACTCTTCAGCAACAAATTGGCTGTATCAACGGCTTCACTGCACACCAAAGATGGTCACAGGGCCGTTGCACATCAGTCACCATGTTGGCATGCTGTCATCGTCAGCAGCAACAATATGCGGCAACTGCAACAACTTGTTGATGCTGTGTCGTTGCAGTAAAATGATGTTGATACTGTTGCACGCGTTGGTCACTTCGTTGCTCCTGCTTATGTTTGTTCCTGTTGCCATTGCTGGTGTCATCCATAGCTCTTTGCGAGTATATTGTTCTCTCAGATGCTTTTGCAAGCGCAACTTTGGCGTATGCCGCTATGCATTCGGAAGCACGCACCAGCACCAGTGCTTTCCTACAACACGGCGGCGGAAGCGAGACGGAGGCGGCCAGAGCAGGACAGCGAGAGGGGCACACGCACGTTTGTACTACTAATGTAGGCATATATTGTACATATTTATATGTGTATATATGTACATACATATGTATATATGTAGGTTATCGGGGTTCTTCGAATTTATTAGTTCAAGTGTGTGACTCTTCAACCGCGACTTTTCTAACTGTTGCACTCGGTTTATGGCTGCTGCTGCTGCTTCTGTGGATGTTGCTTCTGTTGTTTGTTGTCATTATTACTTGTTAATAGCCCCGTGGAATCGGAAAGTGCGTGTGTCGCTGTCTCTGGGTCGCGTATCGGTCGTAAAAGCCGTCAGCCGTCAGCAGCGGAACTCCCATCTTTCCCCTCGGAACCCGCTTCGTAATGTCGAGTACCTAGGAGATAGTGGTTGTTTGTGTTGTTGTCGGGCCTGCCCGATAAGACTAATGTCACCAGTGTAACGGTGTTATATAAGGCAATGACTTTGACACTCGCAGCAATCGAAGATTGTGGTGGAGGGGGAACCTGGCACGTGAATGCATATCATGATCAGGGGAGCCACTATTTCGGATTCGGAACATAGCAGCAAGCCTCCCAATATAGCGACCCAATTTCACGTGGTGTGTTGTGTGGTCAACGAAATCACTTAGGAACATCACCAAAAGCATAATAAAAACAAACCTCCTTCTTAGTTGTTTAATAATACGCACAATTTTAAATTTAATTTAAATTTAAATTAAATTGAAGTACCATAAAAGTAAATGATTTAGCAACTACTAAGCTTATTTAACACTTGTCTAGCTGCCATTGCATCGGGCCTGCTGCAATGAATAATCGTACTGTATAGCTTTAAAATGCATATCTGCCTGTCTTATTCCATCACTCGCCATCCGCCCAATAATGTGTCGCTCTATTTGCTATTTCGATTTGCTAATCTATATTTATGACGGGCCAGGAAGCCGAGGGATCTTATGGAATGCACCGATGGCGCTGGCATTCGGTGGACATGTGGCTGTCACCAGACATCAACTCTTATTTCAGCCACGAGAGTTCCGTGAAAACCCCCTAAAACACTCCTCCCCCCCCCTCTTTCCCCTTTGTGGGCCCGCGAAAACGCCCTATTGGAACCCCCGGAAATCCTCTGCAAACTCCTCACAGAGGGCCCCTTCCTCTGCGGTCAGCAAACGGACGTGAAGGGTCGGACATTCCATCTTCCATGTCCTAAACATCGCAACATCCACATCCAGGGCGTTTCGCATCAGTGTCCAGTTGAGCTTCCTATATCAGTTCATCTGTCAGTTTGGCGGGGCCCAAATTGAAATCAACTTCACACGTCGCAAATTTTTAATTAAAAATCAGCAACTGATGTCAATTTTTGGAAGCTCTCTTTTCGTTCCTGTTCTTCTGCTCTTATTCGTTGTTTGTTGATTCGGACAAAATTTGATGCCTTTAACGCGGACATGGAGATAGAGATAAAAAAGGACATTTCGACATGTGGATATGGATGTGTCTGCTGTTTGTACATAATTCCGCAAACATACATTGACATCTTGCTAATACAAAACAGCAACACGTAGAGTTCGTTGTTGGGTGCCGGTGCTTCGTGTCGACACGTATTCAATTCGATTCAATGATTCAATCCCGCATTCCGCATCCTGGTCCCCGTATCCTGGCAAACACGCACAGTCATCCTAGATTTCCCGCAGCTGCGTAGCAGAACAAATGCGTGTTCAGGAGCCCACGGATTTGGACTTTTTTAAGAGCGCGTTCTGTCCCCTTTTTCATTTGTCCGCCGACGAACACGTTTTTCCTTCTCCGCCCTTTACTTCTGTTTAATTCCCACCCGGATTCGGCTTGATTCTTGACACACATATACTATCCCCGCGATCTGAAATCAACATTATGTTCGGGTCCTTAGTTTCCAAAAGGGGCCCTTTAAAGGGATTGCAAAAAGTTATTTTAAAAGCCAGTGTCTGATAAATGATTATAATAATAATATATATAATGATTTCCCCACACATGCCACAAGCAAATATTTCACACTTCTCTGGTATTTAATTTGGATTTCATTTCTTTATAGAACACTTTGTTGGATAACTACCCTAAAAGAAGGTGAGTTAATTTGGTGTTCATTTGGTTGCTGCTTAGAAATATTTATATTCCCTAGACTTAATGAATAATTCAAAAGCTCCGGCTTCAAAACCACCGCTAAGTTGCTGGTCAATTGCATCACTTGTGATCTCATCGATACCTCCTCCTTGCCGCTTTAATGCCATACAGTATCGTAGCTAATGGCCACTTGAGAGGCTGGACATTCAATTGGCACTTGCTGGAAAGTGGTTCAATTAGCTGCAACTGCTTGCCGTAACGCAGATACAGATATAGATACTGTGTCAATGTCGGCTAAGAATTATACAAATTCTAATGTACGAGTATCTATCTAGCCGTCCGACTCGCTGCGTCTTTTAGCTCGCCATTGCCGCCCACGCACGTGGACACTTTTTACAATGTCAACCAGTTATTCGGTGGATGGTTGGTTAAAGACTAAAAATGCAAACTGAAACGTAACGACGAATTGAGTCGAAGTGAACGATGTTGCACGATGTTGCTGATGTTGCTGATGCGCCACAAGTGGCCGCAGTAGCAGCGGCACAAAGTGGTTCGCGGTGGAGTCATTTAGTTTTTATTGCCGCTTAACTGCCGGCTCGAAAGCCAAAGATACACTTGGAAAAATAGGTGGCACCGTTTCTGCTAATTTTTAATTAATTGTAAAACTAAATGTAACCAAACACGTTCACACACAGTTCATTACGATTCATTAAACACGATAAACGAACTACCTTAAAGTTTGTTTGCACTTTAAAGATGTCCAAGTGCACAGACAATCATCACTCAGACGCCTGACGACTTGGCTGGCTGGTCTGCCAAATGGTGGCCCAAACAACGGACGGGGCTTTCAGCTATTGTTTTTCCGATTGGCTCGGTAAGGCACTTGGGCACCGTTACCACTAACTTGAATTTGAATATGAATTCAAACCGAATACTGTGAAACAGCTCAGACGCTGCAGCCGCACTCGCATGAGATCACTGGGCCCTATCGCTGGAATAAAATCTGCATTCTGACATCATCTTCTGAGGGTAATTGCGGCGAATTCCATAATTCCATTATCCGCACCGCAGACAATCGATGCCGTTTGTGCAATTGCGAATCTCGTTTCCCATCTTCTGCCCCCCTTC
The DNA here is from genome assembly GCF_004382145.1 of Drosophila mauritiana. Lineage (NCBI taxonomy): Eukaryota > Metazoa > Arthropoda > Insecta > Diptera > Drosophilidae > Drosophila > Drosophila mauritiana. Next base: position 22,525,727 of record NC_046672.1, on the reverse strand, counting down.
CGTGTCCTTTGCAAATGAAAAGCGCCATGTAGTCCCCCCAAATCCCATAAGCGACAGGAATACGTGCCCAAACACTTCACACGACAATTTCCGATTTCGCCAGCATGCTCATGGGCTTTTCTTTCCCATCATCATAAACTATTGGAGTCGTAAATTGGAAAATTTCCAAAAAAAAACGAAATGCGCGTGAATATCGTGCGTTAGAAACGCAATTAGTTTTCCGTTACCACTCGGCTTGGGGAAACGATTTGAATCAAATGGCGATTGAGTCCAACGCTGCAGGTGGCCGCAAGGGGGCAGGATCAGTTCGCAGTTGCTAAACCATCGGCCGAGAGCATAACTTATATAACATATATAACAACTCAGTTCTAAATGGCTGAGGAGTCCGAGGAAAACCGAAAACTAACTAATCCAATTGGGGGCACACGCGCTCAGATCGACAATTAACGATCAACAATTGAAGGCGTCCAACTGAAAATTGTTTACGACATCGTCGTGCGATTTTGTTTTCCTTCATTTTTATTTTGTTTTATTTTTTTCTTTTTTTTTGGCCTTGTTTTGGTTGGTTTTGGTGTGGATGCGGGTGCGGCGGCTATACTCGTAGTCTTGGCGATACAGCAAAGACGGGGGTTCTACGGTCTGGCACAGTCCACAAACACGCAGCTGACTGAAATGCGCACGCAGACGCGTGCCGAATTCATAAAAACGCATTCGCGTTCGAATCGATTTATGTACATTTCGGTGGCACTTAGGCATAAGACCCGAAGACCCCAAAACACCCAGAACGACAAGAGAGGCACGAAACTTGATCCCAATAAATTGAAAAGCCCAAAAGGAAGTAAATAACAAACCGAAATAGGCGTTTACAAACGAGCAGCAGAACGCAAAATCGGAATTGAAACAGGCCGGTAATGAAAATAGTTAAACGAAGGAAAGTCTAGTGATAAAATTTTTAAATCTAGACAAAAAATCAATTAGCACAACACTGAGATATGCTTATTTATGTATGATGTACCACTTCGTCCTCTGAGTTCAATGAAATCCGATTTAAAACGAAACAGATTTTAGCGTAATAGGCGTTGTTGGAAAACACAGTGGAATTGTCACTAAAACCTTCATGGTTAATCTCAGCTTTCAAACTCTTATAGTTCCCGAGATGTGGACTTTCACACAAAGACTGATAGACATGGCCAGATACATACATATGTACCTTATAGGACCAAGAAGTGAATAAAGTGTTAACCGACTTTTCCTTTATAATAGATTGGGAGCCATATAATAAGTCGCCCGATGAAAAAGAGCTTTTAGCCTAATCACAATATAATCCTCTGTTTCATGTCATGCGCTGAATTTGGTCAGAACAGATTATTTTTTCAGAATTATCAGATCATTTCTATGATATTAATAGCATGGCATGGCATATCAACTCGCCCTTCGATGCTAGGGCACAATACAATGTGCATATTGTATACATTATATACATATATATTTGTATTACCTGTTTAACGAATTAAAGTAATTATTCAAAGAATAAACTATTGGATTATTTTTAATATCATCGCATTTCCCATATCAAATGCATTTATTATTTAGAATTAGCCTATTTCGATATTATTCTTATCTATGCGTTTCTGCTTCTTTTCTACCATATGTCAGGATATATGTAAAAATCGCTTACTTATGACATATTGAAAAATGTAAAATGCTTCCGAAAATCAAAATACTTGTGCATAAGATTCCTCTGGGATATATTAATCTCCTAATATTTCTCAAAAGTCATTTCGAACGGTCCGCGGAATCCCTGAAAATATGTTCAAATTATGCAGTTCCCCGCAGAGTCTTAACATTTCCCAACGTCATAATCTTCGGCCCCCAAATTCGTGACCCCCTCCAGAAAGTGTGGTAGGCCATTAGCATAAGTAGCGATTAGAGGCTACCAAGAATCGTGAGTCAGTCTAATTTGTTGCCCTCGCCTAAGTCTGATATATGAATTGCTTTACCGCCGATTTTTCGGGAGTCGTGGCTATATATCTATATATTAAGCATGGCTTCAATTTGGGTTCCCGTTTTGAATGACGCAAATAGTTTTCTAGACAGTATCCATATGCCATGTTTTGGCAGTTATTGGCCTTATTGATGTGGCTGTGTACTTACGCGAGAAACTAAACAAACTAAAGATGACGAATGATTTTCGCACTTCTTCCACTTTCTTATAACGTATTATTGGAGATTTTTGCACAACGCTTGAAGGAAACGGTTGTTTTATTTTAAATTTAAATTTTATAAAAATAGTCCAATTAGTTTGGTTTGGTTAAATGATCCGGCCATTCACAATATATCACTTAAAAAAAAGAAACACACAAGAACCAGATTAGCGACTTGAATAGCTGAAATTCTGAATACAGACTGAGTGGAAAATACAAGAAAAATCACAGAGCAACCAAAACAAAATCTTGGCCGAGAGTAGCGAGCACACACAGCAGATGCAAAGACACAGAGATACGTAGATAAAACAAAATTCATGTGTGAGAGATACGAAGAGCACGCTGGAGATAAACTTACGCAATATAAAGAACCAAAGAGCCGAGAACCCGCAATGAAAAAGTATCTGCATCTGTTAATGCAGCTGTATCAGTATCTGTAACTGCGCCCAAACTAGTATCTGTGTGTCTGAGTCTTGGCGATTTGGCGGTAAATCTTTGCCACACTTGTTTGTTTTGATCCTGAGGACAGGTAGAACACCGCATCCGGCCTCTCCCCCCCGAATCTACCTGGTAACCAGCCTTGAGATACTGTTCAATCAGAGCGAGACAAAGCGGGACGGAGCGAGGCCGAGAGAAAGAAGCCTATAGAATCGATAAGAACGTCCGCAATTATCTTCTGCTGATAGCAGCGAACAAGCACAAGATATACAAAGTTGTCCATGAAATTGCACTCTCGTTCTCTGTAAATCTCTCCACCACTTCTCCGCGGTTTTTTTTTACTGGTCAAGGCAAATTCCTGATAACGTACCGAGTCATATGATGCAACCAAGGTGAGACCCAACAACACGGTAATTAGATGTCGGCTAAGTTGGAAGGTACATATGAATAATGTAAGTGTAATTGAATTTATAACTTAACTATACTGCATAAACTAGTTGAGTCATTCAGCATCTTAAAGTACCTTCAGTGCTGGAAAAAATAGCAAGAGAAGTCAAGAGTCCAATCGAAACTCAAGCAAATACATCCATAACCTAGGTCAATAAATACAGCCATTCGCAACACCTGATTCCCCCCACACCCCAGCAACGCTTCACAACCCGATCCCTTGAACACAATCTCTTGGAAGCCGTTGGATTCTTTTCACGGTTCGTCGAAAGTGAATGATCACTCCGATCTCGAAGCTTTCGCCTTGGCACCGCAATATAAAAATGGAAATGGAAAGAAAATAACCAGTGTTTGCAATACAATTAACGTTTGAGTGTTGACATCGTCTTCGCGACAACCGATGAGCTACAATTACAAGATCAGCGAATCAGCGACGACAGTCGGCCAAAACTTATCCCTATATCTATATTTATGGCTACTGCTGTCTTCCGCTCGCTAAGCATCTGTATCTGCTGAATAGCTGGTGCATCTGTGGCTTATCAAAAAGCCACTCTCTACCGACAGCCATTGTCTGCCCAAACTGAATGGATAGGAAAACATACGTATAATCAGATTTTGATGGACGCATTTATCGTTGGCAGACAATGCACAAATAGTAGAAGGAACTAAAGCAGCGGCAAACAGGAGCAGCAACAAGTGTATGTGAAACAAACATAACACTGAGACAACAATCGGAATGCAGTTCAAGCGGTTTCATTTTATTATTTGCTCTCCTTTCTCATGCACCATGTGCATACGGGTATAAGACGGGTACAGCGAGCGACCTACCAAAGATGTTAAGTTCCATTAAAATAAATGCACATTTTTAAACCCATTACTCGTAGAGTAAAAGTGCATACTAGATTCGTTGAAAAGTATGTAACAGGCGGAAGGAAGCTTTTCCGACTATATACAGTATATATATTCTTGATCAGGATCAATAGCCGAGTCGTCTGTCCGTATGAACTTCGAGATCTCAGGAACTATAAAAGCTAGAAGGTTAAGATTCAGCATTTTAGAGACGAAGGCGCAGTGCAAGTTTTTGACCCATGTTTCCACGCCCACTCCAACGCCCTAAAGTCGCACTTTGGAACAATTTTTAAATTTTTTTTCATTTTATTCCCCAACATCTATCGATATCCCAGAAAAATTATTTAATTTCGCGTTCGCATTCACACTAGCTGAGTAAGGGGTATCTGATAGTTGGGGAAGGTAACTTTAACCTGTTTGGTTCCAGATACTGGAAAGAAATTAATTCCAAATAAACTCAGGCAATTAAGATTCGAGTTAATGAAAAATTTGGAAAGGTCCCGCAGTGTGTCGATTAACCGATTCGGAATCAAAGGTAACACGAGAAATCCTCGAAAATGTTTGTTGGGTGGGTACCCACGTAATTTCTGTAAAAAAGGAGCTGGAAAAAAGGACGCAAAAAGTATTGATCGGGGCCACTGGTGACTCACTTGTCATTGACATTGCACGTCTGCATGGCAAGGGTTGCAACTACTTTGCCACACAATGGGCTTCCTTGTTTTCTGGACGTACACCCCACCCCCTTCCCAAAATAAAGTGTCTAGGCTAGTGCTGAACGTTCAATGACAAACGGCCAAGCTGAATCAATCATCACCCTCTATCTCTGTGGCGGCGTGACGAATGACTTCATAAAATATCTGACCAGACCAAACCCAATTAGTAGATGTAGTTTCAATAATCGTTAAACGTTATGCTCTGGGCAAAACACATTTTCTTCTACAGAGTATTGTACTTTCATCAAAAGTCAGGGTCTTGAGCGCAATAATATGTGGTCTCAATACCACATAACTGCGACAAAAAAAAGTTAAGCCAAGCAAATTAATGAAATGGTAATTTTTAAGTCGATTTCAAGTCGATTTTTTTTTTTAATTGTTGACATTATTTTGTTTTGGTTTTATGACTTCTGAGAATTATATAAATTCAGTCATGGCGTAATCAACTTTTTAATCAAATCCCACTAGTACTTACTTAAAAACAAAAGAAAATTGTACTGAAATATAATTTTAAGCAACAAATTTCTCGCTAATAATCAAATACGACGAGTGAAAAATTCTCGAAATAAACTATGTCAACTCACAGAAATCGAAAAATTTGAATGAAAATGGAAGGGAATATTATAAAAACGAAAATCCGAAAGGGAATTAAATATAATTCAATTTTTACGAAATGCGATTGCTGCATTTTTATCAATTGGGCTTTTAGTTTAGTCGTAGTATTTTTATGCAACGTAACGGTGGATAATTAAGAAATAAATAAATGGGCACTGACTGGGGCTAAAATGGGGAAAAAGAAAACAATTGTTTGGTATATATATTTACGTGTTCGTCGTAGTCGACGTGTTTCTTTTCGCGCATGTGGCGCGCATTTCAAGGCCAACCTTTATTTGTGCCATATTTCATTGTTTGAATTTTTGGGTTTTCGACGTTTTGCCTCTGTGGTGTAAACATACAAAAATTGTAAAATGAACTGTCCATGTGAGTTGAATGGGAAAACAGATTTTGAAACGGCATTCGTCCCGTCCGTTTGAATATGGATATTTGGATATTTTTAACTTCGCAATGTTTGAAAAGGGGCGATGACGGTGCAAGTGAACAGGTTCGTCGTGGATATTCTCAGTTGAATACAAATCATAGTGAAAGACCCTTGATTTCATTTCGACAGAGCTGGGGAGGTAATATATTTAATATTTAAGTAATTAATATTTAAATGATCGCAATTCTTTAAGTTAATTGCATCAAGTAAGTGCAGTTTACCAAGGGCATTCAATGTTACCTTAATACGATGTCTTAATATTACATATATTGATCATTTTTATTTTATTTATCGAACTATTAATCGATTAACATGTTTACTCAACTCTAAAATATCTGCAGAAAAAAGAGTAACATCAAATTTGTAAGTAAACCGAAGCTTAACACTAGTTAAATTTCCACTTAAAAAAAATAAATCCACCGAAAAGCTACAAATATTTGCGTGAAGCAAGGAATTTGGTAGAAACATCATGAAACTATTAATTCATTTGCAGTAGGTGCCTCCGGACCTGCTTGTAATCTTTTCAATTGGCCATTTTTTCGGCCTTCATTTCGATTTTGGCTGCTGTTTGCTCCTGTTTTGTATTTGGCGGGCTTCAGCTTTGCGGCTTATACAGCGCATTTTTAAATGAATTGTTCGACAAATCAATTTGCATATTGCGCGGCACATTTGCGGTAACAACAGGCGGGCTAGCAACAAAAACAGCATCAACGCCAACAACATCGGTAGCTGCCCCAAGAGGTCGCCGCGCATTTCTAACCCTCGACCCGACCCGACAATTTACAAAAATATTTTTGTGTTCACACTCAATTAATGCCAATTGACTGCGAAATTGCCAACCCTTTTGACACGTTTCGAATGGAAATGAAAATAGATGTGGTGGATGTTCTCACGAACAATCTCGCCGTGCGTACAGTATCTATGTACATATCTATATGTACATATATCAGCGTATCTATGTATCCGCAATGCCCAAGCCAATTTACAGGATGGCCAAACCTCGCGGTTTCGCTCCACTGCTGGATGCAAAGTAAATCAATAAATAAATAAATTGTCACATGCAAAATTCATGAAGAAATTCTCAAAATACAACGGTCGCATTGATAACAACAGGCAGCCAGAACAACAACCTCGAATTATTCGCATTTTGAACGCAATTGAACTTTTCGCAAACATTTTCGTGGCAAGAGCTCCGGACCTTTTCCTTTTTTTTTATGGCCACATACACATATGAACAGTATTAAATTGAATTAAATTAATTGTAACAGCTTAATTGATGAATCATTTGTATTTTTATTGCATTAAATGGACTGAGCCCGAGACAGAATGTGAGAACATTGCCCAAACTGAAATTTATGATGATGATGTGTCGATGCCCAGTTCATGCGAAGTTCAACAGATTAATTTAAATGGGTAGTGGGTAACTTGCCAGTGATTTTTGGGACCTGTAAAAATATTATCTACGCATCTGTGACACATTAAGACATCTTACTGTGTTTTATAGCAACGTTAAAAAGCTGACACAGTGACACAGATTGATATTATAACTTTTTTACTCTTTTACTGGCTCACCATGTTGTTTACCTAAGCATTATATACCTAATATGTATATTTCGCAATATCAAAATCATTTGGGTAATCTTAATGGCCCGACTCTATTACTAAACGTCAGATTACCAAACATACAAATATACAAACTTTAGACTCTACCCGATCTTGGATTATCTTGGACCGAATATTTATGTTTAATGTATGATGTTGATGATGTTTGATGACATTACAGGCACTTAAAGTGTAAGCCGCTGTAATTATTTATGAGAAATGCGTTGGAATCTACATATATCCCAAAAAGTATTATAGAAAACAATATGTGTACGCCTATGCACATATGCATGTACATATGTTTAAATGCAATTTTACATATGCATGTAGACCTATTTGATTTATTGCATTTATTTTACACGCATTTTGTATGATTTAGTGTTTGAATCACAGTGCAATCGCCGGAATCTGCCCAAGACCAAGAAAGACACGGCATTATGTAAGGTGAAAGAGGCATTTTTTATACTCGTATATGGTTAATGGGACTTTGGTGCACGGTCAGTTATCTTGGGAATTTCGTCAGCTGTTTTTATCGCTTCCGGGCTAAAATTGAAATCCGAGAAAGAGACAGCCTGAATCGGGTAAAAAGAGTGACGGCAACAATTATCTGCAGGTTCTTTTGCAGTGATTTGGCCACTAAAATTGTTCACTTAGCCATGCAACCCTGACACAAGTGTGATTCGCATGTAAATTGCGCGTCTGCTGGTTTTTTACTTTTTTTTGCTTGGGTTAACCCGGTTCGCGAATTTGTACGAGACTCAACGATCTCTTTATATTCATTACGTTTTTGCACCCTATATGCTGGGACTTGTTTTCGATTTTATTTTAATTAAATTATGTCAACGCAATGAAAATGTTATTGAACCAGCACGAACGCTGCTTGCCAACTAGAGACGTATTCATTAATTTGGATTTTGCAACTTTTATACGCAATGTGCGGTAACAGCAACACGAACGATATCAACATTGCCAATTTTAAAGCACATCGAACTTTTGGACTTCCCCCAATTTACGGGCATTGTGATAAAAAACAAAAAAATTAACAGTCAGCTTCGCGATGGGAACAGAAAAATAATATATTTGGGAGTAATTAAGAAGCAAAGAAAGTTCGATGCTCTTCGTAGAAATAGGTTTACAGTGCTAATGTAAATGAACTGTTCTATTTATTAAAGAAAATACTATTTATTTAGATACCGATAAAGACATATTATCAATACCGATGAAGACAAACAAATCCTATATTCCAATTCTTATTCAGGTCGGAAGTAATACCGCATGCCCCAATAGCGAATGCTACTGCGAATATAAAAAACGATTCGGACTAGACATAGAGAGCATTTTTAGCAGGAGTCAGCAAGAAGCAATCGTAAACAATTGTGTTTAATCGACTAAAATAGAGGAGTAAGAAGTGAAAGTGCGAAGAATTAAAACTGAACCGAACTGAAGGGAGCGGAGGGAGGAGTGAATGGATTTGCGAGTGGGTGGGTTCATGGGTGGGTGGGTATTTGTGCCTGCGAAACTTGCCAACGCCCCCGCGAAATGGTTCCTTTGTGCGATTTATGGCAGAAAATATATCAGCTGCTTGTAAATATGCGCGAAAACGGAAACTAACCAAAACCAATAAGCTAAATACTTTTTCTTAGGTTTATTGAAAAGTAAGGGTTCTTTGAAATAAAAAGTACAAAACACAATTTAATAAAATAAAACAAAAGAGAATGCTATAGCCGAGTTCCCCTACTAACAGATACCCGTTACTCAGCTAATGGGAACGCGAAATTGTATCATTTTTCTGGGATATGCATAGATATTGGAAATATATATATATATATAATATATATAAATGAGAAATAAATTGAAATTTATTTAAAAGTGTGGGCGTTTTGTAGGTGAAAAGAGGGACGTGGCCACAGTGTTTCTGGTATACAAATAAAAATTGGCAAGACAAACAATAAAACGAAGAAAAATCTTAACATTTTTCAAAGGTGTGGGCGTGGCAGTTTTTGTCGGTTTAAGTTTTTTGGCAATTCGATAGAAATTGTCAAGACTAATAAAATTATGCAAACATATGCAAGAACGTAGGGAGAGGGACAGGGTCAGATCGACTCGGCAATTGATCCTGATCAAGAATATATATACTTTATATAGTCGGAAAAAAGCTTCCTTCTGGCTGTTACATACTTTTTAACGAATCTAGTATACCCTTTTACTCCCCGAGTAAGAGGTATAAATACCACTTAATTATAGCTTTTGAATGACAATAAAGATATTACTAGAGTTAATTAAAAAACTGTAGATCGGTCAGTCAAAACCTAAAAAAATACCCAATAACTATTGTTGTCAAACCATCTTAAGATTCTTGTAACGTGAAAGGTATATAAGCATAACTGTAGGAGGCTTTTAAGAAAAGTTACAGTCCTTCGTGTTCATATTAAATAAAATGGTTTTCGGCAATGAAAACCAATACTCAATACTCACCAAGTCTGGCCACATAAAGCCAAATAACATGTGAATTGGTCGAGACGCAGTAAAAAAAAGATCTCTCCAAATTGCAGTTTGTTTGCAGAATGTTAATTCTTCTTGTTTTGTATGATTTGGTTGTGAGCAGGGGTAATTCTGAAATAAAAAAAGGCATAGACATGAGTTGTATTTAATATTACATTGTGCCCTATTTTTGGTGATAAGCAATATGAAAAAATATTTAATGGGATAAGAATGCTCCATTTGTTAACAGGAAGTCTTAACTGACGCATTAAAGAAAGTAGTTGGCATTGAAACGAATTCACAGAGCTCAAGTTTTGGAATACGTACACAACATCCGGAAATCGATAAGCGAATTCGTGGTTCTTTAGGTCTTAGGCTTATCAAGTCTAGACTTTTAAGAAAAACATGAATGCTATTCTACTCTTTGATATGCCAAAACTAAAATGCCTAGTTGCAATAAATATGTTTAAAAAATGTCTAGAAAGGCGATCTTTATGCTTCCAAGGTTGTTTTTTAGCAAAACGTTAATTCCTTGTTTTACGAAGGTTTTCTTTGATTTGTAGGCCAGTGTGTTCAGTGTTACAAATCCAATTATTTGTTGAATTTAACAGTTTAATTCTACGCCTCGATAAACAAACCGAACCCCAATCGAAATGAAGGCCCCTAAACCAACCCGCAACGCAACGCCATGTGCCTGTTTCAATCCCACGGATACGGAGGAATGGCGGGCGGGAGTAGAGATGTGCGCTCGTGACTCCACTGCGTCACGAGTTGCTGAAATGAATATCGTTGTAAAACTCATGATTAAGCTTTAGGAGCAATACTAGCTAATAGATGGGAAGTTCATGTAACAGTTGCCAAAATTGCTTGAATATATTCTATTTAGCCGTTGATATAGCCCAGTGAGGGTCCTTACGCTGCCATCCAATGAATAAAATGAAAATGCGCTCACACGCCCACCACCAGCATAACAGCATGCTACAGGCACATCAGATGTATCTAAAAGCATGCGTTGCTGCTGATTGGAAAATCAAACAACTTTGACATTTTGATTTTCAAGGAGAATTCCAGCTAGACCTCCACCAAGATATTGTGTCCTAAAGATGTTGAACAATTAAACAAAAACGAAACAAAAGCATATCCCCTCAACAACATGTTTACATAAGCCGCTCAACAAAATTAACAGAAATTTTCATCTGGGCAAAGCATTTTCTATGTCCTTCCAGACATTCAAGACCGTGTTTGCTGATGGGTTTCATGGGCGTCGCGGGATTCCCAGACGAGGGGCTGGGTGGTAGGGCCCGGGTAAAAACTTGTCCAGAAATCAAGCGAGCAATCAAGAAAGCAGCCAGAAAGCCACAATAAAGCCAGCGAAGAGCAAGTCAAGAAAGAAAATAAAAATAAAAATAAAACGAGTGAAAAATGCCGCCAAAAACAAGTGCCAAAAACAAGTTTAAATGTCAAAATGTAACTCCCCCCAGACGACAAAAAAGAATAAAAATACAACCCAGGGGGCAACAACAAATGCTGCAATAATGCAAGTTGCTGGGGCGCCGTACCACCAACAAAAATCAAATCAGCGCCTGTTGCAATCGACGGACGTTGTTATTCATTTTGTTTTTTTTGTCGGCTTGTTTTTAGTGCCGTTTATAATTCGCGCTTATGCAAAAAATGCTTAAATTTAACGCAATTTTTTTTTACTTGTTTCCTTCTGGCTATAAAAACGGGCAACAACTGCAATAACAACAATCGCAACGAGTTGGCGACGAAGACATATAAATGATAATCATCTTAAGTCCGTTAAAATTTATGACAATGAAAACTTCAACTACCACAAAAATTTCAGGGCGAGCGCGGGGTATTGTGGAAGTGTGACTCAAATTAAGAAGTCGAATGATGCCCTATTTGCATCAGCACGGTTTCTTTCGATATTTTCGATAGTCCTGATAATTATCAATGGGATACGGCGCAGGTCTAGACAAGAACTGCGACCAAGACCGATTAATGTTTAATTAATTGCGCTTGTCTCCTTAATGGCGTCATCATCATCTTGTATCGTCGGTGGAGTTCACAGTCTTTAGATGGAATAAGCCAGCTCATCTCAGGGACATGGGGGTGGAGTGAGCTAGGAGCAGCAATCTTTATCAACAGTGACAATATGTATGTACATAAGCCGTCCCAGCTACACGGCAATGCAATTTGCATTCTACTGATTACTCAAACTGATACTCAAATAATGAATTCCACAAGTCTGTTGATACCTATTTCCTCCCTGTTCTCTCAACCCTCGAATTGTTTTTTACAATGGTTTGCACCGTGGCTGGCTTTTTTTGCGACTTTCCTCAAACTGATTTGTGCTTCAATTTTGAAGAGCCTCCTTTGCATTGCCCTCAGTTCGGCTCGGTTCGGTTACCCAAAGTCATTAAACTTCCTATGCCGCGTTTATCACTGTTGTTGCTGCAGTTGCTACAGTTGCCGCTGACGTGCTGGCCGCGAGCAACATGTTGCAGCTGGAGCGCAACGCCTGCCGCTCGCCCGCTCATTAGCCCAGTGATTTTGGACCCGCCGGGCAAATAACAATAAGGTATCTATTGCAGCGCTGATTTATCTGGCGTATCACGTTCGCACAGGGCCTGGCCATGATCCTCCGGCCAGTTGTCTTTGGATAGTGGGTGGGTGATTGGGTATTAGGGATTTGGGATTGGGAATTGGGGATGAGTTCACCCATGAATTCAAGTTTCCACTTGCCGCGCGCATCGTTTAATCATCAGCGTCAACTCAATTGCTTCGCACTACAAAACATTGACAGCCGCAAATGTAGCAACTCCCGATGCTACATATATTTGTTATTTAGTGCACTAGAAGAGAGATAGATCCAATTGCTTAGTAATCAAAAATCAATAGGGTAACCGTTAGATGCCATACATCATTTTTTTCTTATTCACATTTCGTAATGACTAACTGTTAAGTAAGACAGTAAATAACCTCCATGATTAATGAAATCACTATTGAAAAGTAATTCCAAATATTGCCATAAATCTTCGAATGCAAAGTTTCGTTCTGACACCGTACATTTGTATCTGCGAAACCGCCACCCTGAGGGCTTCTACAGTTCATGGGAATCCGCTCCAGATGATGCCACATACAGCAAACGAGATTTGCTGCATGTGCCGCTAACTGCAGCAAAAGCAACACAACAGCCACATCAGCAACAACTGCTGCAGCTGCTGCAAACTTTGACCCCGCGCTGCGTTCTCAGGCGTTGGCGTGGGTGACACCAGGGGCGGTCTCCAGGGGGCTTCTAGAGAGGGGGGCACTTCCGAGGGCCACTGGAAACTGCTTGCTTGCAATTCGCTGTCGCAACAATTTTAATACACTCTTACATGATTTTGCAGCGTACAATACAATGCGAATCGCTGATGGGGCTGGCGGCTGGCTGCTGCAAGTGTTTCGTGTTTCGGGACCTATTGTTGGCAGATCTGGTTGTCTGTCAGTCAGTCGGTCGGTCATGTGGCCGAGTAATTGATCATGCCATGCTCTGTGCTCGGCAGCACAAAGACGCCTCACAAAGAAAGACAGTTCTACAGAAAATTCCGCTCAGATTTCTTGAAATGTAACCCCCCTCTACCCACAAATATTTATTAAGTGAGGTTTTCGGTCATTATGAAAACCAAGTAAATTTTAGATTGTGTCCACATTTTCAGTTTGTTTAATTAAAATTAAGCCACCGCGTGTAATTTTTAGCAAATGTTTTTATTAAAGTATGCATACTTACTTACACGCCGTGGCTCAATGCAAGTGTGTATATTTCCCTTTCTTTTGAATAATTGTAAATTTGTAATTACAGAATTCGTAAGAGTTGTTTGCGTTTAATGGTTTGAAATTAGTGCGTTTTAAACGCTGTTTAATTCGATAATCATCTCACGGGCTTATGGTGTTTGTTTGCTTAAGAGGGCTGTTGTTGTTCCTGTCATTAAACAGAAAGCCCCAAAAACGAAACACTGCATAATAAACTACAGCAACCTCAACTACACTGCGGCAACATGCTAGCATAAACAAGGAGTAACATAACAAGAAGTGGCAAAAAAATATGGCAAAATATAATACAGAAGTGTGGGAAAAAATGCCAAAAACCGAACCAGAATTTTCCACTAACACCTCTCCCGGCCACCGCAAACAGCTGTAACGAACGCCAACAATAACACCAGCCACATCAGCGGCACGGCGGCAGCAACACCAGCAACAACAGCTCAAACACCCCACGGTGGCAACACCAGGAGTATCAAACACGCGTTTTCATTTTAGCGGATCCGAAAACTTGCAATGCAAATGCTTTGCATTCCATCAACACACTCCCACTGGCCGCCTCTCACCTGCCACGCCCCCATTCAGTGTCTGCCGCCAAAAAACGTAGAAGCCGAATTGTAGGCTCTGGGCCTGGAACACAACGATAGCGTTGTTAAAACATATGCTTTCGCACTTGCCATGCTCGAACATAAAATTGAGATGGTGTTGGAAACGGGGAAAAGCTAGCGAGGAGAGTGGATGTAGGGAGGGAAAATCTCGGGAAATTGCCTTTGGAAGAGGGGCGAAACAGATGAATCGTCGTGACATACTCGAAAAATTAAGAAGTAGCCATGCTCATAATCCCTAACCAAGAAGAAAAATGAAAAACAAGAGAGAATGCTAATAGTCGAGTTACCCGACTATTAGATACCCGTTACTCAGCTAGTGTGTGCATGCGAACGCGAAATTTTATAATTTTTTCGGAATATCGATAGAAATTGGGGAATAAAATGAGAAAATATTTGAAAATTGTTCAAAAGTGTGGGCGTGACCGGTTTGGCGTCTTTACGGCGTTAGAGTGGGCGTGGTAAAGTTTTATGGCAAATCGATAGAAATTTGCAAGGCTAATAAAAATGTAAAAATATTGAAACCCGCTTTATAAAAGTGTGGGCGTGGCAGTTTTGTGCGGTTTGTGGGCGTTAGAGTTGGCGTGGCAACATGATGAGTCTTTAGAATCTGTATGCTGGCTGAATCTCAATCTTCTAGCTTTTATAGTTCCGGAGATCTCGACGTTCATACGGACAGACGGCCAGTCGGACAGACGGACATGGCTAGATCGACTCGGCCATTGATCCTGATCAAGAAAAATTGTAACATCACCGGGGACGGCAGTCCACTTAGTGACGATGAGCACTAAAGAGTTGTGTTGTATAATACAAAATGTAATACTGTTGTCCGATTAGATCCAGTTTATCTTCACAAAATGTGATATCAGGAATATTTGGAGTTGGAGGTGCCACCGAGTTATTGTCTAATTTACAACAGAGAAGGCCTTAGTGCATGCCTCGACCCAGTGCATACCCATTCCTCGGCTAAAGGTGTTAGATTAAGTGCTGACAACTTTTTAGTGGATGGTCCGCTGAGAGACATTCGTGCGGAAGTATGTAGGTTGGCACTGGGGGAAAGTCCAGCTCTACGTAGGCCGTTCTTAAATCTTACTTTCTGTCTTCTACTTACATGGCTCTAGGCCATCATTTCGCTCCCTTACAGTTTTTAAAGTTTTTAAGTTGCTCACTACACGCGGCGAATGATTAAATCATTTGGCCAAAACGAAACACTAAGGGGGCGTGGTGTACAGCGTACATGGAAATCAAAACGGAATATAAAATGCGTAATAAAGTGTAATATAAAAAAGAATTGTAAGCGGAAGTGGCAGCGACGCATTTAGCTGGAACAGAAACGGACTTATGTCGAGAAGCGGAAGAAAGAGTCGTCATAAAGAAAGAAGAACGGCGGCGGCGAGCGATGGAAATTACGAGCACTGTCCACGGCCACGGACAAGAGCAATAAAGAATCGCATTGTAATAGCGGCAATAGCAACAACAACAGCAACACAGTGCTGGGGGCAGTGCACCTGCTGCTATATCCATTGGGGTCCGTACAGATACAGTCGCTACAATTCCGATGAAGAATTCTGCTTCCGTTTGCCACAGCCACAGCAGCAACAACAACAGAAACAACAGAAACAACAGCAACAGCCAGCACACACTCAAAAAAAAAACACCCAAATCGATCGAACGAACGAACATCCAATATCTTGTAGTGATTATTCGGTGTGCCTCGTTTTTGGTATCAATGTAGTGGTAGATGGAAAGCAACGCGCGCAACCTAGATATTCACGGTTGTACGTAAGACTCGAAATGTAGAATCCTTCGAAGCACTTTAGTTTACGAGGAGGGACAATGAAACACAATATTCAAGGATTGTTGCTTCGAATGCGTTCAGTCGCGTAAGAAGCTTTCACTTGCAGCAACGGCACTCGTGTTGTGAATAATTCAGGAGTACTATCACGCTTCCTACCACCTACGACAAAACTCAACGAAAATATATTTCTCGCTGTGCATCCGTGGCAACCGAAAGGGCGTAAGAGGTTCTGCCCCAGTAGCAGCCGCCCCCATTTCGTCGCCCCTTGGCTCCTCGCCACCCCACCCTCACAGCCATCCCCTCCACCCCCACCCCATCCCATGGAGCTGAGGCACCTGTTCGTCGACACTTTGATGCTTGGCTGGTTTTAGGCGAACGCGCTGCGTGCTACGCTTCTGACTTAGCGATGACTCAGCTAACGTGTTCCGCCCGAAAAGGCCCATGGTACACCCCTCATCCGCTAATTCATCCGCCTTCAAGCCTTAATAACCATGCGGGAGGGTGATGGACAGAGGGAGGGGGAAACGCGCCGCTGCACATGGGGCTCAAAGTTATAAATGGCGTGGGGGGTGGGGGTGGTGTTGGCGTTGGGTCAAAAGCTACTGGTGGCGGCGGTCGTAGAGGGGGTCTAGACAGGTGGATCCATCGCTCTAACGGCGAATATGTATTACCTTATTAGCATGGGCTGCCCAAACTCAGGTTCAACAGGTGAATATCTAACTGAATGAATGAATGGAATGGGCAAGTGATGCCGAAACAAGATAAGTAAATACTGCAATTGCACGACTTCTGGACCAGAACTCATGTAAATGAGATGGTAAGTTGGTAAACATATGCGTACTACGTCGACTGCCATTGTCCTCCATTTCGGATCGCTTTTCGTCGGTGTAGTTACAATATATATTATACGAGTATGTATGCACCTACTCCATACATCCATACATTTCTAGTCCGTGTGACTAGCTACTGCGTTGGTATGTACATACATATGTATTAAGTACAGGTACGAACTTTTCGGAACTTCTTACTTCAGCATTAGCCGATTTCTTGGAATCCGCTTGAAAGCATAGTACGAAATGGGAATAGGATAGATTCCAGAAATTCCAGAAGAAACAATCCCCAAGTTTTTCGTGTAAGTGGAGGTCGTATATTGCCATCGGTATTTGGTTTTTGGTTTTTGGCCCCTCAGGCACGTACTGCCATATGGATCGCCCGTTTAATGCTGTTTGCCCCGATGCAGCTGAATCAATTTTACCACGGCTACATAGCCATGGGCACCAGAGACTCAAAGAGCCTCGAAAATGATTTCGTGATAGATTCGTTTTTTTTGGTTGCTCATTTCATTCTGCGTTCCCTGAGGGGGTATCAACATAGGCATAGATATCAACATGTATGTCCGGAAGACAATAGCTGCATATATCATTTTAATCAGATAACTATTTTAGGAGTTATGTATTACATTTTATAGGCCTAAGCTCAAAATTCACTAGCTGAGTGAATCTGACAGCTATCTGATAGTCGAGGCAAACTCTGCATATAGTATTTATATGTATACGTACCATCACAGTCCCCGGAATTTGATTTTCGTGCCGTCTGTAACACTTTCTAATGCTGATAATGACTTTTGTAATTCATGTCTGCGCCAAAACAAAAAACGAGTACACGGAAAAATGCACTAAATATATTCATAAATAAATGTTAACAATTTCCCTGGCACTTGAGTGCATTGCCACCCTTCCAGCTCTTTATTTATTGGACAGTCGGTTAAATGCAATTAACTTGGTTACACTTTCATGCGGGAATGAACTTTGGTGCCGAAATTCGTTCATGGTTTGCATTTAGTTTTCCATTTTAAGCCGCAATATATATGATTTGCGTCCAGCGGAAGTGGCAAAGTACTTCGGCGCTGATAGTCACCGCGTGACTTCATCGGCATTATCATCATTATGTCCATTGCCAGCGACTCTTGGAGCTCATCTCTATAAACATAATCGTGAACTCACTTGTTTGGCAAATGTTTGAGAGCGCACCCCGATAAGACACCTTAATGCTCCTCGAATTTTGTGGGTTTAAGCAGATTGAAGTCTTGGTTGCATGATGATACTAAGATTGGTTATCATCATCCATTGTGGTCACGTCGTGAAATAGATTTTTGCAATAACTAGTAAGGCACTTTACTAGGTTGAGAAATGTGCACGTGTCTAATTAAAACTGCACTTGATATTTATCAGTTAATTTTCAGGGAAACAATAGGCTGAATCCATTTGTGCGCGTCATAAATAGCTGTTTCGAAAAGCATTAGACTAAATACCTCGCCCGCGATTTGGTTCATTCATTTAAGATCCCAAGAGGCGGCTCTGCATCTGCAGAATGGCTAAATTTCCCACATCCGCAGAGTCAGAAGGTCAGCATCGGGCGTGAGCCCGGAAAATCCGCTAGGATAAGCCCACGAAAACGAGACATCCCGGTCCCGAGACCCAGGAAATAATGCAGCGGGATGATAATAAGGAGTACCAGAAACGAGATACTGTGGGTTCTGTAAAGTCTGTAGTCCGAATTTGCAGGGCTGTAAACATTTCGCTGGCTTCGTTTCAATTTAATTTGCATTAAGAAACAAGTTTCGCAGCGCAAAGTAATGATGGGGTATTCGATGGGCATTATAAAACACACATAAACGTTAAATAAAAATACATACATATGCATGTACAATCCACTTACTTTTGCTGTTTTATATCCCAAAACAAAGACGCCGAAGAAGGTGCGCTGCTTTTGCTTTTCGTTGCTTCTTCTTTATCTTTCCCCGACTTTTGTTTTTGTTTGATTGTGGGTTAATACCAAGTTGTTGTAAAAATAAATTAGCATATAAATAAATAATAAACACCACAAATTGGCTCGTTTTGAATTTCGTTTTGATGGCGGTTGAGTTTATTTTTTTTGTTTGGTTTTTAAGAATTTTATATTTTATGCATATGTGTGTTGGTTAGCTTGCTGGCAGGAGCCAGTTCAAACTTTTTTGTAAGAAGATACTAAATCTTGTTCAGTTGCTTTAATTTTTCCCGTCGCTGGTTGCCTTTCATTTTTCGCTGCAGTTGTACATTTACTATTGATAGTCTCATTAAGACAACACTGTTTTTTATTCGATTTTGTTGTTTTCTCTACTTTATTTCTCCAACTGTATCACATGTATTATCATATCATTCACAAGACTTTGCACACACGAAAAAAGAAAAAAAACTACAAAAAATCGATTTCAAAAGGTATCAATTGTAATATCCTGTTTGTGGAAAAAACGAAAGATAATTATTTTTCGTACAAGTATTGAATGCAATTCCAAAATAATGCCTACAATGGAAGGCACCATGTGCGCCGAAAAAAGCTTAAGATTGTGAAATAAATATTCAATATATGTGAAATATCATTATGAAATAACGTTATCTAAATATTTGTAACTCAAAGCTATGTTTTTTACGAACGTGGTTGGTACTAGCATTTTAAAGTTGATCTCTGGTTTTTCAGTGCACATAGGCGAATCTATATGTACGGGGCTCATACATATATTTTTAAGATTATAAATTATCGGACGTCTGATGCTGTAAAGCCAACAACAACAACAAATGTACAACAACAACTGTTTCACAATGTAGTATAAACACAAAAGCATAGTATATTAATACATGCCTCGTAATACGTATTTTATTTTATTCTACTTTATTTTCACTTCGTTCGTTCCCTCTTTCCTGTTTTCATTTACAGATATGCAATCGAGGGTTTTTTTGTTTTGTTTCAGAGTTTAGGTTCTTGTTCAAATTAAAATTAAAATCGGGTCAAATTTAGATAAGTTAAAGAGTTTATATTCCCATTTTACTATTTGCTTTTAAGTTATGCGCACGTTTTGACCGATTGCACATGTCTCTTAAATATTGAATTTATGTTACAAATTCAATCGAAACGATAGTGTTACTTTACTTTTTTCATTTGCTATTGTTGGTGATTTTTATCCGCTTTCTTTCCCACTCATTTCTTTTAAGTTATTTTCGCAAAGAGACGCTGTAAGGCGGAAGAGAAAACACGCACCGTTACCGATCACGTTCACAGTTGTTTTTTGAATGAGAAGTGGCTTCGAAACGTAGCGTCGCAGGCGTCGACGTCGGCGCCGCAGTCGCTGCGACAGACAGAGAGTGGTCAGATATAAATATACATGTACTGTATATATGTACGCGCGTTCCGCAATGATCTTAGCTAAGAGAAACGAAGCCGATGCGCGGCATTGAAAAACTCTCTTCATAGTTTTCCCTGCTCTTAAGTTGCAACTGCACTGAGAAGGCATTTTGCTGCTTTGATCGTGCATTGTTTTGAGTGGTGTATGTCTTTAACTTAAAACAAGAGAGAACGCTAAGGTCGAGTTCCCCGACTATCAGATACCCGTTATTCAGCTAGCCCGAATGGAACGAGACTTTTCATCGTTTTTCATGAACATTGGTAGAAATTGGGGGGACAAAATTAATTTTAATTCACTAAGGTCTGGGTAGGATAGATTTGACAGTTTTAAAACAAAATGTCTTCGGCATATCTATAGAAATTGGAAAGAAAACTGATTTAATACAAAAAAATGAAATCATTTCTCAAAAGTGTGGGCGTGCCAGTTTTTGCCGGTTTTGGAGCATTAAAGTGGGAGTTTTTATCAATACAAATTATCGATACAAATTCACAAGACTAATAAATATGAAAAAATATCAAAACATTTTGCAAAAGTGTGAGCGTGTTTCGGCGGTTTATGGGCGTTAGAGTGGGCGTGGCAACATTTTAAAGTTCCTTATATCTCGACGCTCATATGAACGGACAGGGAGACGGACACGGCCAGATCAACTGAGCTATTGATCCTGACCAAATATGGTTGAAAACGCTTCCTTCTCCCTGTTACATACTTTTTAACGAATCAAGTATACCCTTTTACTTCTAGAATTCTCTTTTGTCTTATTTCATCTGTTATGTTCTCCTGTTCTCAATTAGGGAGATGCTCTCTTTTGGCCGCCTGCAAAGGATGATTAATGATGTTCTCTGTTTTTCAATTTTTCTGAATACTGCTAATTGTTCAATTTACATAGGCCTTTCCTGGTAATTTTCCGTTGGCGGTTTGTTTCTATTTATCTTATTGACTACAATTTTTATTTTTAATTTCGTCCGAGGTCGGTCTCCACTACACACACTACTATCATTCGGAAATAAGGCGAACTGGAGTGGCCGGCTTAATAAAAAAAATCCCAGAAAAGCTGGAAAGTCGGAGTTGGATTTCCTCGAAGCCAAATCGAAGTTGAGAGCAGTCATGGTTTTGGTTCCCGTCATCATTTTTGGAGACTGAATCGCAAATCGCACTTCTCGGTACTTTTAATTAGCCGCCACTTGAGCCTGTGCCGCTGTTTAGGCCTACATAATGGCCAATTAAGGCCACTTTGTCCGAATACAGCGTTTCAATTTCGATTTGATTAGGGCAAATTCTCTTTATTTTTATGCAGTGATTCCGGCTAAAATCCACGATACTTAAGAGTTCGCAAAATTTTTTAAATAAAAGCTATTTTATGCAGAGGATAACGATCATTACTTTAAAAAATAAATGTACAGAGTTGGCTTAGGGAACTTAAAGAAGGCCAAACCTGAACTAGGGGGGTATTTTCCCAAGTGTACGAATTTGGATCAGCCCCATTTCCCCATTCTCTCGTTCTTCGCTGCCTTCCCTTCGTGTTGACTTTTGGATGGATGGTCAAGTGTGCGGGGCTCGTCTTCAGGCCATTCGCCCAAAAATTAAAAACCGAAGAAACAAAAGTTAAACAAATAAGAAAAATACCGAAATGTGTTTTTGTACTTTTCCTTCTTCTTGCGCAGATGCTGCGTTGTTGTGAAGCAAAAGTGATTTAAGTGAAATCAATTAAAAAATTTCGTTGTCTCTCGATTGTTTGCCTTCGCTTCTGCTTCTTCCCTTCTTTCTTCTGACCCCACCCCCTTTCGATGCCCCTTTCGAGTGGCATTTGGATTTTCAATGAAAATTAATTTCTACATTTTCCCCGTCCAGCGTATTATGTCCCCTCCCACTATGCTAATTATTTTCACCTTTTTAATGTTCTAGTTTTCACTTTCGAACAAGTTTGTGTCTCTGTGGAAAAAACCCTAACATTAATTAAGAGGCGAAAACCAAACCAAATGTCAAAAGTTTTGCGTGGGAGTCTAAATATGAAAATACAAAAACGAGCCAAGAACATGGACATACGAAGTCGTTGGCACGGGCAATAGATTTGGCATTTGAAAAAGTTATAACTGGATTGGAAAGAGTGGCAGCTAAGTAAATTGAAGCTTAAAACACGCAATTGGATGTCTCTGTCACCACAGTAACCTCCAGTATTCATCGCCAAAAAGTCATGATGTGTGGTGGTTAGTGAACATTCGCTGTTCTCGTTCATACGCTCCGTTATTTTCTCATAGTGGAATAAAGAAGCAGATCAGTCGGCTATACGCGGTATACATATGTACATATGTATGTGTACATATGCTCCCTATGGCGGTGCTCCAGAGTCGTAACGCAAATTGACAACTTAATTCCATCAGAGTTCCAAGTGCGTGCACACAAAAATCCAAATACGCTCCCCGAAAGGTTGCCCTTTTCTTAGGCATTTTCCACACCACACCCACAGTCAGAGTTCAGAACGAATGTCGATGCTGATTCCGATTCCGATTCCGATTCCGATTCGACATTGACATTCAAATCTAAACATAAATAATAACAATGATTAACATATCAACACGTCGCTGGAGCAGGAGGAGGCATGGAAGGGACTAAGCCGCATATGCATGCCAAAGATACAAGAAAGAGTCGAAAAAGTGGAAAAGCGGGCAGGAAAAGAAAATATATCGATGCCCAGCGCTGGGCTGACGTGAATCAAGTTTAAAGCGGGAAAACCCGTAAGGGGCGGCCAACATTCAACATTTTTGGGATTCATTTGCTTTGGGCCTCGGCCTCCAAAAGATAACATCAACACAATCCTACGGGTAGGGCGAGAGATGGCCGGGGGGGTCGGAGAAAAGAAAAAAAAAAAATTGGAAAAAATAAAGACATGGCTGCAAAAAAGGGATCACATGGCGAGGACAGCATGAAAAGTGGACAGCAATTTGCAAGTTTGCCAAAGCATAAGCCATTTATGTATGTATGTATGTACATACGTAGCTTTGTGCTCCTCTCTTTCCTCTGCTTCAGGAAATTCTTTGGGGATAAACTAAACGAGAATTCAATGCAGGCCAATCTTGCATTGCTATTCTGGCATAAACATAGAAAATATAAAACATATTAAGGGGAATCATTCAATCAAAATGAAAAAGGCACAAGGAATTTGAGGTAAGTGGTAAGTGTGCTGACAATTTTGACCGCAGTGCGAAGTCGAAGGTTTTTAAACGATATATTTTCGTACAATTACGAGTATTGTTCTAGCTTTGAGAACATTGTAAAGGCAATGTCGTCGAACACATTTAACAATTTTCGGTCTGGGCGCTCCGTGTGCCAGCTCAATACCCTTTCAGAGGGTATATTGATTTCAGTCAGTTAGCAACGAAGTGGAGGAGACATTTGCGACCATTTAAAGTATACATATATGTATATTCATAATCAGTATGAACAGACGAGACGAATCCTCCATGTGTTTTCTCAAAAGACAATTTCCTGTTTCAGTTAATATATAAGGTGAAAGTTGGACTGGATGGACCATGAGAATAAACGGAAAATATTGAATAATGTTGCTTTTTATTTCGAAGTTTTCTAATTCTGTAATTAGCAATTTGTGATGATGTTAAATTTCAGTTTAAATTTAATTTTAATTTAGAAAAAAATACAAGAGAAAGAAAAGTTTATTTTCAGTTTCGTTGTTTTTAAATACATGCATAACTACATAGTTCTAAGGTATGACGGCTTCGGCTTTGGCCGAAGTCAGCCTGATTTCTTGGTTTTTATTTATCATTATCATAGTAGAGGCAACGCTCTCTTTACGAATCTGGAGGGCCCCTCTCCCTTCCCCTGACCAAGGGCGACGACAGCCAGTGAAATATTTCCCTAAAAGAAAACACCAAAAATCGGGAGCACATCTTTGGCGAGCACTCCACTCGGGCAATGTTTTGCTCCGATAAGGCGGACATGGCTTACTGGGAACCCGAAACAAAACCCAAAGACAGAAACCGGCAAGGCAGAACTCAAACCCAGAGCCCCAACACTCAAACACTCAGCTCAAATCGCAGCCGACGAAACTCGTGACATTCGAACTTAGCAATGAGTCATCAGAAAACCCAAAGATCACTACTGCATTGACCTTCCTGGAAGGGTAAACATGGAAACCAGGAGAACAACTCACTCCGAAGAATGCCTAGACGTGGCACATCTGTGGCCCATAATGAGCCGCCACTTGAAATTTCTACACCACCGTGTTATTAAGCATTTGGTTAATTTCAACCGGGCGTACCGACATCCAGCCACATCCCTATCTTGCTTTCATCACTCAAGGCCTGTGTATGTTTTGTTTCTCGGCCTTGGTTGGAGGTATTCGAACGAGTGCACCATAAGTGGATGTGTCAGGTCTTCCAGAAGTCTCTTTCGCTTATAAAGTGTGCTAAAAGTTGCAACATGGCATAATAAATGAGCTTTAGCACTATTGGTTTACATACAAAATAAAGATCAGGAATTTTAATTCAAATGTACACACATACATATGTATGTATAATTAAGATACTCGTGCCAAACTAACTTTCCATAATGCTGTATTGCGTGCCATTTGCACAATATGCTAATTCATCTTTACTGATAATTAGGTTATCATATAGCTACAAAATCAAAAACCTCAAAAGCTCCCTATCGGTGGCGAAAAGGGCACTCACCCTGCCCGATTTCCTCAATTCTAACGACGATCGTAATTTGTGTCATATGCATTAGTTGTTCCCAAATGAGTAAAAATAACTCTGTTACGGACAGTAAGCTAATTATAATCAATTCTAATCGCCTTTAAATTGCTGTGAGTGCCCTCCGGGTCTTCCTTTTCTGGGCCGCACTTTAAAAGGTGCTGCTTGTTGTTGTTGTGCTTCTGGGCTTCCGCCCTGCAGGAGCTAATCGAAGCCAGCTCAGACTAAACAAACAGTTTCCCCCGGCCGTCCTACTCGGTTGTTCATACTCCGTCCTCCGTCCTCCGTCCTCCGTCCTCCGTGCTGGCCGCCTTTCTCGCCTCTCCGCTCCCTCGCTGACCATTTTCAGTTGGCCATTTAGTATGTGCATGTAATTTCCATTAGAATACCCTGACCAGCGGTTTACCGCGCACTTCTTGTGGCTGGAAATGGCAACGCAAGAAAATCGCAAAATATCTGAACAATGTTGAGCTTCATCCGAAAAACGTAAGATAACATTAGCACGTTACTTGGTTGAATAGGTACCGTCTATCTATCTATCTACTAAAAAAAGCTCTTTCTTTCTGCCATTCAACTATCCAACTCATAACATTCTCTTCCTATTTACTCAGCAAGTCCCAAAAGGGTATTCCAACATCGTGTACTCCAACTGTGTTTTCTCTCCTTGCTAAACGCCATGTTTATGGGCCTTCGGCGTTTTCCGCTCAATTCTATTTTCAAACTAAGCCCATCTAAAACGAACTAAACCGAACTGAACTGAACTAAAACGAGCTGATTGCTGATTATGGTATTAGGCAGAAAAATGGAAACGTTTTTGTGGCACTTTTCAATAGAAGCTCCACTGGAGCTAGCTCGGCCCAGCCTGCTCCGATGTGGAGCAGGAATCTGAATCGAAATGGGAATGGGAATGGGAATGTGACTGTTAGCCAACAACAAGGAAATCTACTCAAAGACGTCTTGAGAACCTCTGCTTCTGTGACCCCTACTGCCTGTCAAAATGATACTTTCTCAGAGTTTCGTTTGCTTAAAAGCCGCAGCAACCGCCAGATTGCTTGTCTTAACGCCAGCAGCCTCATCCCCAAGCTGAAAATTCCGCGACTGTCTGTCAATCACAATTGATGCGATGGCTTCAACGTGATATTCCCTCGTTTGAACTTCATTTGACGTGGTATTTTTCCGCATTTTCCCTGGGTACTGGTGCTAGGCATTTTTCAGGGTGGCCAATTACCCCACCCTTAGTGGAACAAAATGGAAAAGAGCACAATCTGGGCAAGAAAAACAGGGAGCGGCGGAAGTCGGCTTTTTGATGAATGGCCTGTCAGTTGTCAGTCGGAGCTGAGGAAAACACGCATGTCTACGTTTCGCACAGCCGAAAATTGTAGGGAATTAAGTGCTGGTAACTAAAATATGGCTAACATAGGACACATTGTCAAGTAATACAAGTAATGTAGTTGTGGATCACTTATATTTAACTGATTTTGTAGAGGTAGCTTAAATGCTCGGAAAGGTGTCAAATCGATAGCCAAATTAATGATGTAATTATGCACACTAAAATGCCACTTCATCCCTTTAAATAGCCAATCTTCGATAAATCGGAAATCGGAACATCTTTCCCATGTTCCCGATAAAATTCCAAAGTCGGCTTGTCCAAGTCTTGCTAATGGAAACTTTTCATTTGCTGACGCTAATTAGCTGACTGTTTTGACTACGGTAGGGGTGGCATGTGGCATTCAGCTCATTGCCCAATTGAGATTGTCTTCAAAATGCATGCTGTGCGTGTGTGTGGGTGGGTGCCTGTGTGTGTGTATGCAGCGAAGCAAGAACCCATCTCCGGTCTCTCGTCTCATTCTATTCCCTTCTGTTACTAGCGCCGCCCCCCTTTATAATGTAATATCATGTTAGGTGTAAACTTTTATTATTATGATTATACTTTTGAACCACCACCCCCACCCACCTACTGCTATGGACAATGTTGCTATTGCTGTTGCTTTTGCTTTTGCTTTTACTGTTGCTGCTGAAGTGAAGGAGCCACGATGTTTTGCCCTCCCATTTTCTCCCACATGGACTCGTATGGGAGCTGGTCTGGTTCTGAAGAGATACGTGAAAGTCACGTGAGTCATTAAAATGAAATGGCAGTCGAGTCAAAGTAGAAGCATGACAGGGGCGTATGGAGGCGATGATGTGGCTCTTACACTGGGGTAGGAAGAGTCAGCTTGGCCACAGCAGGCGTGGCCTCCCAGCTTTTGTGCAATTATATAATTATCACAGAAGGAGGCCTGGATTTGGCACAAACAAAGCAATATTGCATTATGTATGTATGTACATATATACCCCGATTTTGTGTTTTTCGATCAAGGTGCATTGTCGACTCGTACAAACATTTCCCATGTCTGCACCCTCAACTGAATATATTACTTGTTTTGTAGGAACTAAATTTCACAATATCAATTAGCATAATGACTTCGTAGTTAGCTCACACCAACTGGATAAAATATCCGAAAAAGTGTATCGCTTCGCTAAGTGGGATCGCTTTTTCAGTGTACAGTGTACTTGTGTGAGTGATGAGACTCTTGCTCCAATAAGCAAAGTGGTGTTGCCATCATTGCTGCTGTTGCAATCGACCGCGTACTCTTTGTCATCGCTAATGTCATCCGAGCTGAGGTTTCTCCTGGGCTTTCGGCCCGAGTTGGACATACAGATGGATCCATATTCAGGGACAACGGTCCATTCCTGTCGTGTCTTGGCCCTTGGGACCTTGCATATTAACTTGCAATTAGTTTTCGACGTCCCTTCTTCACTTCATCTCGCTTTTCGGGTGGCCTTTGATTTGTTGCAGATGCGAATCGATCTCAGTTCGATGAACAAAGGATAGTATTAATTGCTCTATATAGTGGGAGCTATGCGCAGCCTTGATAGAGTATTTCCATGTGAAGGGGATTGATTACAATTAGGCTGCCCGGTGGAGAGGCAGAGTTTATCCGAATTTCTTGACAGAAATACTACCTTACATGACACAGGTTTGGTCCTTCATAGAAAATTCTCTTAGCTATAAGTTTGGGCCCTGTTAGCCCCGTTGCTACTGGGCCCTGGGTGACCAACGTTGCATTTGCTGAGCTAACCACGTTATCGATAGAAAACTTGCCGAACCTCCTTGTTATCGGATTTGAGAGCTTAATAACTTTGGATATACTAAATTAAGTCATAATTAATTTCCGTTGGCATTTAAAACAAATTGTGCTGTAGTAAAATAGACTGTTTGTGCCTAGCTGCATACGTACGATACCAAAATCTGAGAAGACAAGAAGAATATAATCGGTAGTCTTTAAAAGCTAGGAAGCTTTCATTTCATTTCTATAGAGACCTAAGCCCTTGATGTACAAATTATCATTTTAATAGATTTTCGGTATATTTATTAGTGTAGGTTTATTAATTATAATAGGGCTTGCGCGGTCTGCACTTAATGAGACGAATAGTAAGTACGTGGCGATGACCGACGCTTCTAATCTTTCAAAATCGACTGACTTAAGTATATCAAGAGTTCTTATCTCTAAAGCTTAACAAGTTACAAGCACTTGAGGCTTACGACTATATTTCGTCTGTTTGGTGATTGTGTTAACTTACATATGAGTAAACCAATGAAATAGCTAATAGTTTATTAATCAAATTGATTTAGAAATGTATGTACACGTGGAAAATAACTGAGGCGCTCAATGTTAACTTTTCTTGAATGTTGAAAAACTGGTTTCCCCTTTCCCCAGCATGGCGCACAAAATATAAATGCAGCCATATTATTTATTACAAGTAGCTGGACAAACCTCTGGTCCTGCGGTTCTTAGCTACCGCCTGTCCATTTGTCATCCGCATTCAGTGAATTCTCTTTTAATTGCTTAATGACGGCCACATTTAGCATTAATTTATTAATATGCCGATTTATTGATTTCGCCGCGTTAAATAAATGGCCACAGCATATTTAATTTCAGCGCCTTGCGAAGGCCATCATTTCAATTCCATTTGTCAATGGCGATCGCAATTGCACTACGAGCCTTTGTTGTTACTCAATTAACTTTTTATTAGCCGCAAAAGCGAGCCCAGCTTAAACTTCCAACTGACCGACCTTTGGCTAACTGACTGATTAACCGACTGAGAAACGGAATGACTTGCCAGCGAACTGACCGCTGCAGCGACTGAGGAAGCTCGGGAAACCAAACTCAAATGGATTCACGAACACGCCGAAAAAATAAAGGGAAAATAAACTGGAAACGTAGCAATAAAAACTTTAGTTGTCATGGCCACTAATTGAAAAGGCCGCGAGCCAGGGGATGAAAACCTGGTGGTCGCCGGCGGTATTCAGACCGGGATTGCGATTCCCCAAAGCTTCCATAGCTACCGGCGTCAGGTGAGGCGATCGCGCACGTGGTGGCAACGATTTCCTGCGCAAGGTGAGATGGGTTTCGTGGGGTTAGAGCCTCCAAGGAGCCGCAGATGTCCACTGCACTCACTTTGAGAAAATAAAATAAGTCCGGCATGAAGGAAAATCAAATGCTTAAGCTCACTAGACACCACAGCTGCACATCCTGTGCCTCTAAAAATTAGATTCTTAAGTCTATCAGTAATTTGGTATCAAGCTCTAACCAAAATTCGAATGTGAATTTTCTTCTTAAAATGATAACCAAACCCATTTCGTACACAAGATTGTATTCGAAATTTGTTGTTTGTCGGCAATTCCATTTCATTTTGAAGAAGTTTGCGCAGATCCAGGTTTTTTCTCACACTTTGTCATCTCCCTTCAAATTCAAGTACATTCACGCCTCCTAAAAACGAAGTGAGTTACCACAAAATATTCAAAATCTCCCAATACGACTTTTGTACATCGCTGGCCTAATAACCACTAAAACTATGTTTCAATACTGGGAGGGCACAAGTCCTATCTCCATTAAAAACTACTATTCCAATGCCCTATCTGCTACTTTCATCCATTTGCTGTATTATTTAGAACTGTTTTGCTGTCATCGTTGCTGCCCGCCGGAAATTCAGAATAATTAATATTTAGCTGCCGTTGCTGGCATTTTTTTTTTTTTTTGCCAACGAAACTTCCGATTAAGACGAGGGACGGCCGGCAGGAGTTATTTGGCGCATTAGCTGCCATAATTTTAATGGCATTTAATGGCCCTAGAGTGGAACTGAATGGAGAATGGCGAAAAAACGCATTAATTACTAAACGAGCGAACAACAACGACTAAGTAATAAAATAATAATAATAAAGCATGCCAACGTGACCGTGTTCCACGAGGGAAAAGTCGGTATATTAGGAGCCAGAAAAGCCGAAAAAATTCACGCACTTGACACAAATTCCTTTCGGAAGGCGGCGAGCATTAAAATTGAAAATAGAAATGAAAAGAATGAAAGAAAATTTACGAGTGAGAAAGGGTGGGGAAAACTGCTGCAAAGGCAAGAAGAGCCAGCGAATACTTCATATTATAAACGATGGCAGTCCGACAAAAAAATGGTCTTATGCTGTCAGCATAACATGGCAGGAAAAAAATCGGCCCAAAGGATGCTCGAAAGACAAATAAAATTGCGGCCGGGACCCTGGTATGTGGGTAAGTCCAGGGACCTGACTCACATAAGCATGAACCATTAATTTGCTGTATAATTAAGCTCTAACTGGGTTTTCGCATTAGCACTTTAATTACATTACATTTTTAACTAGTCCTTTACTTCTCAGAGGATTTCGGAATCCGAGTGGTTTTTGCGTCATCTTGGGCGCTGATTGTTTAAGTCCTTTCGTTACTATTTCCTCACGCTTCAGTCCTGAGTGCTGGGCTAGGTATTTCAAATCGCACTTCTAGAATTCTACTAATACTTTATTAATTCTTTATTAATTGGGTTTTTCGACTTTCCCCACATTGCAGGGATATGGTAACAGGAGGATATCCAGGCGAGTGCGACACGCTGATTGAGACCGGGTGAACGAGACGAGGACAAACAGACGGCAGGCGAGAGGTGCGGCAACAGGAACTGCAACAAAGAGACAAGGGACTATAAGGAAAATGTGCCAAGGGAGGAATTTAAGGACGTCAACAGCGCTGGTAAACTTATTAGCGAAATGCACGAAGTCAACAAACGGACAGGCGGCAGTCCTTGCAAAGGACAAGGAATCGGAAAATCGGGGAAACCTCGTGCCGCAAAAACAACGAGCTAAACGTCAAAACAAGCAGCAGCAACACACACAGCAGTACACGCAAATGCTGCAGGAGCAGCAGCAACATCAGGAGCAGCATAATCAGCGCCAGCAACAAGGACGTCAAATAGAGCAAATGGCAATGGAGACAAATGAAGAGGCGGCGGCTGCCAAGGAGCACGAACACCAGACCAAACCGACAGACTCCGAATGCAAAGGCAAACACAAACACCAACGGAATCGCAATAATGTTGCCGGCGTTCAGCAGCATGTCCTGCGGTTGCAGTTGGAGCTGCAGTTGCTTCTGTGCGCCCTGTTGCCGACTGCCTTGCTGCTGGGGCTGCTGCCCCTGCCACCTGGCGCCGCAGCCACGGCCAGGATTTCCAGTGCCAAAGGCCCTGCACGTGAGCTCCTCTTAACCGAGATGGGCGGAGGAGGAGTCGGGGTCGGAGTTGGCGGCTCCTCCGGCGGAGCAGCACACCCGGCGGGCGGTGGCCCTGGCACAGGACTCGCCGGGGGAGACGGAGGAGGTGCGGCTGGCATCGAGTGCCCCAGCTTCGACAACACCGCCTGTCCCTGCTACAAGTTCGAGGATGGTAAGTGCGAACGGTCGAGCGAACTAATTAAACGCATCAGCCGAGACGCCGGACAAAGTTTATTGCACTCGGGACGAACGAACTCCATATGAAGCCATCGAATATCAGATACCCCGTAGATAATAGTTACTTACAGAAAAAAAGTCAGCCCACGTTTTTGTGGAGAAGAATAGTAAACGTGTTTTTTTTTATTAAAGTTTCTGGTGGTGTGCAAAAATAGATACATTTTGTTTGGCAATAGGCATGGAATGAAATCTTATTTCAAATAACTGCCCGGATTTTATTGAGTCTCTCTTTAATCAGACCGCCTTAAGAGTCCATATCCAGAACAGGAAGTGTTTACACAAGGCACCAGGGAAGCTTTCTATCGACGATTTTCAGAAACGAAATACAGTGTAGTCAAGGAAATGTATGCCGTTTTCTTTTTGCAGCTAACTTTGTTAATTTGGGTTATATTCATTTATAAATTGGATAAGTAATTTCGAAGCTAGGATGATGGTTAACGCTATATTTCAAATTAAACGAGACCGGCCTACAAGTCGACTGCCAATCCGTGTCCTTCTCACATCACTGGGGCTGGGCAGACTACTAACAAGCAGTGCAGTCGACTAGCTGGGACGATTGCTTTGATGGAAATAATGGAAAAGCACACACACATACACACTGCACTTGCCCGTCTGCGATAAGCTCGTGATTAATTCGCCCTATTTTCAGGACTTTTCCTGGAATGTCCCGGCACGACGGCGATATCGCTGCGCTCAACCCTCGAGCGAATATCGGCGCCGATCCACTCGCTGTCCATCTACGACTTCGACCGCTCGGTGACGTCACTATCGCAGGACGTCTTCCAGCCGGGCGTCCATATCAGGCACCTGCAGTTCTCCCACTCGCACCTAGAGGCGCTCAAGGACAACAGCCTGCGCAACGTCCGCTCGAGCCTGGAGTCGCTCAGCATTGTTAATGGGAAACTAACGCAGGTGAGTTGAATTGGGAGAGACAACTATCTATATTGTAAATGGGTTCAATTTCCACAAGTTATATATGTATATATGTACATTGGTTTAATAGATTGATCAGTGGGAACTTCCAGTAGTCCTTACCTGTGCTAAAACGACAATAGTTATAAGCAGCATTTTTTGTAGAGGCTATCTGTGCTTGAATTAACATCCAAATTCAATTGACAGCTGGTCCGGTTCGCTCCGACTAATAGAAAAATTCTTGCATACATTTTAGGTTGATAGTTATTAATATATCACATATGGATACTGATAATATAGACAGAATATATATTATGTATAAGGTCGCAAATATCTTATTTACTGCGTTGCAAACTTCTAACTGAAACAATATACCCTCTGTTAGGGTATAAGATTTGCGCTGCATTAGTTCCGAAGCCCTTAAAAATGTTGCGGTTGTGATTGAAGTATGCTATCTATGCTAGCACCTAAGTAGAGAGGGATACTCATTTATGAGGAACTGGCTTCCTGCCGCATAAATTGCACCTCGCCGTGGTTTCGCCAAGCCAATTAGTCCACGTCCATCGAGGCTGCTCCTACATCGGGACCTGGAACTGCGAATTGAAACTCCGCACCGTATCCAGCGCAACATAATGTTAAACACTGTTGGGCAACCAAAAAATGCAAATAGCTTTCTATGCCATTAAATTTGGAAAACAGCCGCCGCAACGGCAGCACCGCCATCCAGGGTCCAGAATCCTGAGTCCTGATTCCGGGCATCGCAGAATTGGAGCACAGTGCCTCGCACTCAACGGGGGCGATCGGCAAACGGGAAATGGGAAGTGAAAGGCCCGCCGCCAGCTATAAAAAGTAATTTGCCGCCGCCGCCGAATAACAAACGAGCCAAAGCCAAAAACAATTGCGTTCAATAAAATAATTTGCAGGCGAGCGGCGCAACTGGCAAAATCGACCAGTCGGAAACGCATGGAAAGAGACGATTGCTGAGGAGCTGATAGAGAGGGCAACATGTGCTCGGAAAAGCAATGTATAAGGTATGGCATAAGTCAAAACTTCCATACAATAGCTCAAAAGCCAGAAAAACAGCACAAAAGTCGAGTTTTCCCAGAATTTAATTTGATGTTTCAATAAGTTGTTCCAATTAAAGCGTGCCTAGATTTATTTGAGTTTTAAAAAGATTGCTATGCACCCAGTGACCACTGGTTACTAAAGTTCATCCAAGGTCGGCTTCCGCGGGTGGCCTGCGGGTGCTCCCTGGGCAAGGAGTGTCCGGAGCGGGCAGCTTTTCACAGGCATCTGGCTTGTCGCCCACCTGTCGCTGCCCACAGTGGCGTCTATCGGTGCGGTGCCAGCCTAAGAAAGATTCTGGTAAATATGAAAGGGGGTGTTGAAATCAGCTTAAAACAAGCGGAAAATATCTGGCCGATACCCCACGCAATTAAACTGAATAGTTTTAAAGTAATTTGACATTTTACGACTTTTTGGAAGGCACCTGGAAGTGGTCTTCCTTGTAGCTAAATTTAAAACACCACTCATTCGACTACTGCGCACTTGGGCGGCCGTGACAATTCTGGTAGAGAAGCTGACAGTTGTTGGCCAGCAGCTTGCAGCTATGCAGATTTCGCGACCGAACACACAACTCCGCCCTGCGGGGTGTTCTCCTTCAAATCACCGGACGACCGGGACATGGATAATAGCAAGGTCGTCTGTACTGTCCGCCAACGCCTTGGATTCTGCGACATTCCAGCCCTCGGGTGTTGGTCACTTGGAGAGGGCTTCCGCGGCGATTCAGGGCCAGAATGTTCTGGAAGCGCTGGCAATCGCCGTTGGGAAGAAGACCACAGCCTGGAGCGCATGCAAAGGGGGCGTGGCGGCGGGACGCGGATCACTCTGAACTCGATGGTAGTGGGCTTACCGGTAGTTGTCTTGTTATCGCAACTAACTGCCGCAAGAAGGTCAAGGGCTGAGAGCGATTTCAAATACATTTTAGATGTTCGTAAGCATGGTAGTACAGAAGTGATTTAATTGAAGGGACTTTACCGTACCCAGAACGCATCCCGTGTTGAACTTGCACATTATTCTAGTGTTAGTAATTATCTTTACTGGGCATGATGGTTGTCGTCAACCTTATACGCTTTTTATAAAACTCCTGGATCTACATAAAACAGAATACCAGAGAGAGAGACCAGGTTAAACTTTACCAATAATTATTTTTATGAATCAGGTCTGAACCATTAAATATATAATAAAATATATAATGCTTGTAAGCGGGATACTTAATTTACTTTAATTTACTACTTACTGAAAACAAAAACATTTTAATTTTTAAAAGCCAGAACTTTTCCTTTAACGCTTTACCTATAAAGCAAGCCTTAGGTTGCGAGATGTGGAAGAGCAACCTGGTTTCTAGACAGTCAATGGCTATAAAACTCTGGCTTTTCGGGGAAGAGTTATCATTCAATCACCCAATAATGTCGAAACTGAGCATTATCCTGATGATTGCAACGGTTGTGGTGACCGTTGAGGTCGATAGCATTGTGCCCCCTCCCTCTGCTGGGATCCCTGCACCCTGAAGGACCTAGAGAATCCGCGGCTTCTTTGTCTTCGCGACAGAGCCACCAATACCTGCAAATGTGTCGTTGGATATCCGGAAGCAGTGGCGCCAGCGGGCCATGTGCCCCCAAGAAACGACCCGTGATCAGGGATTAGAGAGTGGACGCCGTGAATCGTCGTTGTTCTTTGGAATTCAAAATGCCCATAAATATTTCATTTTGTGCCAACAATAAAAATAAATATGATTTTATGGCAGACCATTTCTTCGCTGGCCAGCCACTAACCATAAATTTCGGTTGAGTCAGGGCGGAGTCGCATGTCCTGGGTCTCTTGGATGGCTGTGTCGCGTTCGTAAGGCGCGAAACGGCAGCGCAAAGGTTCAATAAATTAAAATCGACTGCCATAAATTTTCGTGTCAGTACATTAATTAAAAGGCCGTAATTCGCTTTGTCCATGTCATGTGACACTGCATCTGCATCCTCTCGATCCTTTGGCATTCAGACACAGATGTGCTCACCCACACGTGGCCAATGTGGTGGAAACTCTGCTCAATCAGTGCAATTAAAACTCCCTCCGCTCGAATGGGGTTGTTCAAATAAATAACGAGAAAATATTTTCGAAGATTCATTTCAACAAATGTATTTACTAAAAACTATGGCTGCAGAAAACATGCCAAACGTTACCAGCGAAATATTTAAGAGGGCGGAAGTGGTGATCTAAATATATGTTATTATAGATACAGTTTTGACAAGGGAATCAGCTCGATTAAGTTTTATTACTGTACATTTCCAACAATTTATAATGTATTTTAGGAGCGAAGATTGGGTTACAATACAATTGGCAACATTTAAAGTTTGTTGTAGATAAGAAGAGTAAAATATAACAAAAGCTAACGGCATTGTTGAGGCTTGGCCAAAATTTTTTGTAAGACCGATAGAAATTGGCCAGAACAATTACAAATGAAAAGCAAAAAATAAAAAAATATTAAAACCTTTTTTTAAAAATGTCTCGGTGGTTTGTGGGCGTTAGCGTAGCGACTATGTATCTGATATCCGCGTGCTTAATCATGCATTAATGCATCTGAATGCCCTCTAGCTTTTGTGTTCATCCGTAAGATCTCGACATCCATACGGATGGAGAGACGGACGGACAAGGTCAAATCGACTCGGCTCGGGATCCTTATAGGAATATATGTATATATGGTTCATATGGTTAGAAACGCTTCCTTCCACCTGCATACATAATTTCCAACGAACCTTTTAATCTACGATTAGCGGGTATAATAATACATACCCTAACAGCAAAAAATAGCATTAGTCTAAAAATGATTATGGCTCAAGTATTTCAAAAAGTATTAGTATGTTGCAGTTGGACCCGTGCGGAGTCGATGATAAGGCCTTATCTATCGATACAGCGATTGGGTGATGATTTTGGGTGGCCCGCCCCTTTGGGAATCCTGTTGAGCGATCTGGCCGTTTGAATTATCCCAGATCGCTCTGGAATTACTCTTAAATGGCCCGGGTTATGTCTAATAGCCCAAGTCGTGAGAGGATTAGGAATATGGCGCAATAGGGCGCCGGGCAATATTGCATTGGAAGTCAGGAAAATAATTATTTCGTGAAGCCAGTCTGCTTCGCCGCCGAAACTTCATCTGTATTTTTGAAACTTACTTTTCAACTACACTAAGGAGTCACCATCTGCCCCGAGGCGATCCCTAACCGCCGGTGAGTCAGTTCAGGGAGGGCCACGTTCTTTGGATCAGGATTCTTCCAGGGCAACCTCCCTTGACTTCTGTAGATTCCTTGGCTAGTCTGAAGTCTTCGACCGCCACAATTATTTCAACGGCCGTCAACCGTTGGTGCTGAATATATTATTCAATTAGGCTTAGTTTTTGTGTTAATTGTTTTGTAACGCTTACCTGAATTTGTCACTCAATACAATATTTGTCACACCCTACGTATGTGTATACGTTCATAGTAGTGCCCTTTTAAAAAGCACATTGCGGGCCAAGTTTCCGCGGTGATTTGTAGCCCATAGAGGATTCCCAAACTTGTTGCTTTGGCCATTTCAAATCAGTCGAAGATCAAGGGTGATCGCTGCCTGATGAAGGATTGAAGAAGAAAATTAAAGAATGTGAGAGTTAATCAGTAATTATATTTATGTGTAATAAAAGAAGGAATCCTACCGGAATGCTTCACTGTAGGGGATGTGGAGCTGTCCTAGTCGACTGGAGCGAGACCGACGTGTTGATAATGGGTGATGCCCGCCACAATCCTTCGTGCATCCTAGGTCGGGTGGGCGCGCATGGTCCTAACATCTGCGACCACCAAAACCTAAACATTTTGTCGTTTATGTTAATTTAATTCGTTTGTTTACATTTTTCGGTTTGTCTGCTTATTAGAGATCGCAAGTATGTAGAGTCGTGAGACGTCGATAGTTATCGATGCTTATGGTGCGAGCTGTGGGGCACGAGGGAAACTCTGCCCTGAGAAAAGCCTGAGCTAGCGGCACTGCCACTAGGAAAAGAACGCAGTTCGTAACATGTGGTCTAAGGTAACACGTGCTGCGAATCTGCACACTTTCATTCAACTTCCTATCTTTTTATATTCCTGTGAGGCCGACGTCTATATGGACAGGCAGACGGATATAGGATTACCGAAGCTACCTTCCCGTTCTTCTCTTTGTTATTTAAATTATGTTGACAGGTTATAGGAATGCCTTACTGAATTACGATAGTGTTACAGCCCTGATTTCGAAGTGTTGGACAAAGACGTTTAACAGTCCTTAGAATTGAATATTTAAAAACTTTAAATTATAGAGAGTAGTGTGGAATCAGCTCCAGAAAATTACGCCGTCATACATCTCAAAAGTATATCCTTACTGTCGTCTAGTGTTAAATTGCTTGAGAATTCGTTACTGAGGTGACCTTAGGTGGCAACCCCGAAGCAAAAAGGGTTTTACCTCTCATTGAGTCGCCTTTGCTTGGTCACCATTTATTTTTATGACAGTTGTCAGACCAAGTTTTTTCACGCCATTTAATTTTTATAAGGCATCCATCCCCAACGTGTTAGTAACGGAGCATCAAATCAAAAAAGTTTCGAAGGCCATCACATTTTTTCGCAGTGAAAGTGAAAGCTTGTGAAAATGACCAAAGTATCAGGGACGAAGACAAGTGACGATGGAGAGCCAGCCACTAAGCGCGAACGCAAGGAGATGCATTCACACAAGAAAGATCGCAGGGAACGCATGGAGCGCATGGATCGCAGAGGCCGCAGAGACCGCAGAGACCGCAGAGACCGCAGGGACCGCAGAGACCGCAGGGACCGCAAAGAGCCAGCCAGAGGCATCTCCTCCCGGATGAGGAACATCTCACCAAATCATTCGAAAACTTCGGAGAGCACCGAAGCAGACTGCAGCGACTCCAGCTACTCGGACTCGAGCTACAGCACCTCTGGATCGTCCAGCTGCACAAGCTTCTTGAGCTCCATCAGCAGCAGCTACTCGTCGAGCGACAGCGGGCCAGAGCCAGAAGGATCCGTCAAAAAGCTTGAGCGCGCCAAGCACTCGTGTTGCCATTACCGACACCATCGTCGCCATAGGCGCCACCAAAATCCTCGTCATTCGCACCGTCGTCGTCATGTCACCCGTTGCCATCACTCGAATCACGGTCGCTTCTCCAAGCGTTTGGGTAAAAAGAATCGTCGTGGCATATCCGCCGCCAAGGGAGCTATCACGGTTAAGGAAGAGGTTGTCGAAAAAATATCTCCTGCTTCAGCCGCTGGGGTCATTCAGATACCGGCACCCATTCCGCAGCCCGTGCCGGCACCCATTCCGGCTATCCTGTCTGTTTCGGAGTCACAACCGCATTCCCATTCCCGTTCGCAATCGCATTCCCATCTGCATAGCCATTCCAACTCCCATAACAATCCCCACCCGCAACCCGTTCCGGCCCCTGTCTCGGTTCCAATTCCTGCTCCGATCGCCATGCCAACTCCGATGAGGGAGCCAAGCAGCGTAGTATTGGACCGCAAGTCTCGTATACGCAGCTCCACCTCGCAGAACATCGCCTCGGCCGCCAGCAGTTCTAGCGGCACCAACCAAGCCATCATACAGTCTAGCACTATAACCATTACCAAGACGATTGCCAACGCCACTGGCATGGCCGAAAGCCACTCAAGTGGCGGCGCTAGCAACTCCAGCACAAAAAATAAGGGGGACAGCAGCACCGGCCAATCCGCAAAGGCAGTTGTCGCCCATCACGTGGGCAGCAAGGCGGGTTACCAAGCCCCCAAGACTTCAGTGGCAAGCACCTCTTCGAAAGCGGTGGTCAGGTCTAACGCAAGCGCCAGTTCAAGCCACGGGAACCATACCAGTTCCAGCTCGAATTTCACCCAGCTGCACTCCAGTGCCAGGCCCTCGGCAGCCAAAGATCACAACAAGAGTCCTCAGCAGAACCGCTCAGGCAGCTCAGGCCCCAAGGGCAGGTCGTCAATCAACGATCTACCACGTCGCGGTTCTTCACCGTCCACTGGTGCAGAACCTAGTCACCAAAAACAAAGCGGTCTAAACCAAAATGGGCGGGATTGCAGCAGCCAGGGGAACCACCGGCGCGGTGAAGGGGATGGAGGAGGAGCAGAAGCAAATGGACGGGGCTACAGAGCCGTGGGTGAGGTCAGAAAAGTGACTTCCAGAAACGGAAAGGACGCCTTCAAATTTCGCCAACCCGTGCGCAATGTGCGCCTGCACATTAAGGGATTGACGCGTCAGGTGACCAAGGCGCACATCACCGAGATATTTGGTCACTTCGGAGCCCTGACGGCAGTCGACTTTCCAATGGACCGTTTCCAAGGGCGCCAGGGACGCGGATACGCCTTTGTGGAGTACTCACGTCCAGAGGACTGCGCCTGTGCCATCAAGCACATGAACGGCGGGCAGATCGATGGCAAGCTGATCAGGGTGTCCGCCTTCCAGGAGAACATGCTAAAGGCGCCGTGGCGTCAATACCGCCGTTACTCGCCAGTCAACCGGCGCCAGAGCCAGCGTACGTTGTCCCGCTCGTCGTCACGCTCGCGATCGCCGTCCCGCTCTGCGACCGGCTCGGAATCCGGGTCGCGGTCCTCCCACTCTCGCTTCCGCTCTATGTCGGTTTCGCGCAATCCTCGGCGCAACCGCTCGCAATCGCGCTCCCACTCTCGTTCATCGCCGCGCTACGGACATTACCATCGCCACGATTCGCGTTCGCCCTAGATAGGCGGACCTGTCTAATGTTGCAGAGGGAGGCGAGTTTGAGCGAGACAGGATTTTCAGGACTCTGCCAGATGCCTATTTTTTATTCCATGCATTTAAATACAAATGTAGACTTGATAAACATCATGCGTTTTAATGGTTACTTATTAGTACTAGCCTAATTTAAAAACATTGTTGCGCTTAAAATAAATATCCATGCCCCTCACAAAAAAAAAGAATTATGTGGTATATCAGAAAATAATCAACGTATGTTAGGGTATCTGTTAGTAAAAACATGAGGGCCCACTGCAATCAATCGATTACCAATAGACAGGTAAATGGTATTCCGTAGAGAACACTTGGAAAAAGTACCGCTTTTCGATGTGTGTACGGTAAGCCCGAATTTTTATACCCGTTACTCGTAGAGTAAAAGGGTATACTAGATTCGTTGAAAAGTATGTAACAGGAAGGAGGAAGCGTTTCCTACCATATAAAGTATATATTTTCTTGATCAGGATCAATAGCCGTGTCGATCTAGCCATGTCCTTCTATCCGTATGAACGTCGAGATCTCAGAAACTATAAAAGCTAAAAGGTTGAGATTCGTCATACGGTTTTAGAGACAAAGACGCAGTGAAAGTTTGCAACGCCCACCCACCCCCCACACTTTGAAACTTTTTTTGGCTTGTTTTTCATAATATTATTAGTCTCGATAGAAATTTATCGATTTGCCAAACAACTTTTGGCCACGCCCACTCACACTTGAAAAGTGCTTAGATTTTTCTCCGTTATTTTGTTTGTCATACCAAATTTTATCTCTATACCAAAAACACCCACGCTGACCACGCTTCTCCTTTCACCTAAAAAACGCCCAAAACCGTCACGCCCACACTTTTAAGAAATCTGATAGTCGGGGCCTCGACTTTAGCATTCTCTCTTGTTTTGTTTTATTAAGCCAATATGTATGTACATATATTCCGATGTGGCATATAAGATTCGTTGAAAAGGCTGTAAAAATGTATTTCTATAAAACGGGATGTCGGAATAAAAAGGATCGCCTATGATCGATCGATGGGATGGCTGGGGATTCTGATCAAGAATCTTGACTTATTCATCTTGATGTCGGATATGCTTTCATTTACCCCGAGTATAAAATACATTTGCTGCCATGTTAAGTTGGAGTCGGTGGAGTCGCAGTTATGTTCTCACCTACGCTCCTCTGTGTATTGGCTAATTGTTGCTCATTGTTATTTTACAAAGATGTTAACATAAACATGGAGATAGATGGAGACACTGAAACCAGTTGTCCAGACTGCGTCTAGGACACATCAAACGACTGCTTAGGACTTCAAACGCATTGAACCAAGAACCCAAATTCAAACCTTACAAACCACATCTAAAAATCTCCATTTACTGAAATTTCTGAAAAGTCATTTATTCTTTTGTATAGCTAACTAATCTCTGTAAACAGCTGAAAGACCCTGCCGATATCTTTATGTTACCTAAGTATATAACTTTTGTCTACAACGTCCAAATAAATAAGATATATTTTGTATATTTCCAGATGCCATCTCGAGCTTTGAGCTCGATGCAAAAGCTGACGGCCCTTGATTTCGACTACAACGAGATCGTGCGGGTGGACGACTACAGCTTTTACGGGCTGCGGATCTCCAAGCTTAATATGAAGGGCAACCGGCTGCAGGGAATGCCGGAGCACGCCTTTGCCGGGCTGGAGGAGTGCATGCAGGAGATAGACGTCTCAGAGAACGGCCTGCGCACCTTTCCACTGATGGCTCTCCGAAAACTGGACCACCTGCGAATTTTGAGGCTCTCAAACAACCGGATACCCACCTTCTACGGGGACATCCAGTTGGCCACGAACAATGCGTCGGCAGCGGCGGCTGCAGTAGGTGCGTTTCAGTTGCCTTCCTTAATTTTTCTGGACCTGAGCTCCAATCAGTTTGCCGAAATCGGACCCGACTGCTTCAGGGCCTTTCCCCAGCTAAAAACTCTCTCCTTCTACGCCAATCAGATAGAGTTGGTCCAACCGGAGGCTTTTAAGAGCCTGCGTGAGCTAATGTCCCTGGATATGTCACACAACAGGATTATAGGATTAGATCCCAAGGTATTCGAGAAGAACAAGAGATTGCAAACGGTGGATCTTAGCCACAATCATATACACACTATTGGTGGGGTGTTTTCGGACTTACCTCAATTAAGAGAGGTCTTTCTGAGTGAGAACAACATCCTGGAGCTGCCGGCAGATGCGTTTACCAACTCCACAAATGTCGATGTCATTTACCTGGAGTCCAATGCCATAGCCCACATAGATCCCAATGT
This sequence comes from Drosophila mauritiana, assembly GCF_004382145.1. NCBI lineage: Eukaryota > Metazoa > Arthropoda > Insecta > Diptera > Drosophilidae > Drosophila > Drosophila mauritiana. Next base: position 22,482,950 of record NC_046672.1, on the reverse strand, counting down.
TTTCAGCACCCTGGTTAACCTAGATCACCTGTACTTGAGGTCAAACTTTATACCCCTATTACCTGTGACCCTGTTTGACAAGAGCACCAAGCTTACATCCCTGTCCTTGGACAACAATGAGATCCAGGATCTCGAGATAGGCATGTTCCGGAAGTTAGAGCACCTGAGGGAGGTGAGACTGCACAACAATCGCATCCGTCGGGTAAGAAGGGGCGTGTTTGAGCCCCTGCCCTCCCTTCAGGAGTTGCACATCCAGAAGAACAGTATTGAGGATATCGAACCGCGGGCGTTTCACACCTTGGAAAATATGCAGCACATTAATCTTCAGGATAATCAACTAACTGTACTCGAAGATATCTTTCCAGATGAAAATTCCTCTCTACTTTCTGTGCAGCTAGAAGCCAACTACCTGCACAAAGTTCACCCCCGCACATTTCGTCGGCAGCAGAAGGTGCAAATTATGTGGCTAAAAGACAATCAGTTGACCAGAGTGGAACGGTCTTTCTTCGCTGATACTCCTCAATTGGGTAGGTTGTATCTGAGCGACAATAAAATAAGAGATATAGAAAAGGACACTTTTGTAAACCTCTTACTACTGCAATTTCTTGACTTAAGTGGCAATCAACTGAGACAACTAAGAAGGGACTATTTCGCACCGCTTCAGGATCTCGAGGAACTAAGTCTAGCCCGAAATCACATAGAGGCCATTGAAGGTTATGCTTTTGCCAAGCTTAAGAATCTGAAGTCTCTGGATCTTTCTCACAATCCGCTGGTGCAACTAACCCGGGATATTTTCAGCGATGAATTGCCTTTAAACTCTCTAAATTTGGGAAATTGTTCTCTAAGAAAACTGGTCCAACATGCGTTTAAATCACTGACCAACCTTAATGAGCTCAATCTGGAAAGAAACCAACTGAATCCAGCGGATATTCAAACGCTAGATATACCAAATCTCAGAAGACTTCTTTTGAGCCATAACAACTTCAGCTATGTCGGATCTGTTGGCATCATGGCTGGAATGTTGGATAGACTCCGCTCTCTGCAGCATCTTTCCATGTCTAATTGTAGTTTGGGGCAAATACCCGATTTGCTCTTTGCCAAAAACACAAATTTGGTAAGACTAGACCTGTGTGACAACCGGCTGACCCAGATGAATCGGAATATCTTCAGTGGCCTTAATGTGTTTAAGGAATTGAAGCTTTGCAGAAATGAACTTTCCGATTTTCCGCATATAGCCCTCTATAATCTCAGCACTCTGGAAAGCCTGGACCTTGCCCGAAACCATTTGTCTTCGATTGATTTCTTCAAGCTAAGCGGAACCTTAAATCTTAGGCAACTAATCCTGAGAGACAATAAGATTACCGCCTTGAGTGGCTTTAATGCCGTTAACCTAACCCAGTTGGACAGTGTGGACTTGAGTGGCAACCTGCTGCTCTCCTTGCCGGCAAACTTCTTGCGTCATTCGATCAATTTGCAGAAGGTTGACTTGTCCAGCAATCGATTCCTGCAAATACCCTCATCAGCTTTGTCGGATGTTTCCATACCACGACTCTCATGGTTGAACTTGACTGGCAACCCTATTAACCGGATTTATACTGTGAAGGAAGAGCGGTATCCCTACCTAAAGGAACTCTACATCTGTCAGACGAACCTTTCCATACTCACCTCCAAGGATTTCGAGGCCTTTCAGGCGTTGCAACACCTCCATTTGGTGAACAACAGAATTACAAGAATTTCTCCGGGCGCCTTTAAATCTCTGACCAATCTCCTCACACTGGACTTGAGTGTCAATGAGTTGGAAATGCTGCCCAAAGAGCGATTGCAAGGACTTCGACTGCTACGTTTCCTCAATATTTCGCATAATACCCTCAAGGATCTAGAGGAGTTTAGCGTCGATCTCTCGGAGATGCAAACTCTGGACCTGAGCTTTAACCAGCTGGATCGTATTTCTAAGAAGACCTTTAGAAATCTCCACGGTCTGCTGGAACTGCTACTTATGGGCAATCGAATGACAGTTCTATCAAACGACGCCTTCCGGTTCTTAAGGAAACTCCATGTTCTGGATCTGCGTAAAAATTATTTCGAGCTGGTGCCGTTGGATCCACTAAGGCCCCTGGAAACCAATTTAAGAACCCTAAGGCTGGAGGGTAAGTGCTTAGCTATTTCTTTTTTTTTTCTTGAACAAAACAAAATAATTTTCATTTACAGACTCCTTATAAACAATAGTTCGAATTTCCAATGCAATTTCAAACTAACAAGTACATCCCTCAACAATATTTTAGATGCTGCATTTTTACTAATTGACCTTCAGTTTTCACAAACGTTTCATTCGGCTGCAGCGCCTTTAAATATTTAGCTTCAGTTTTACCCTTCGTCGCCCCGTTATCATGACCAATTTGTTGTTCATATTGCGTGCTCGTTTCAGAGAATCCACTGCATTGCAGCTGTGACGCTCAGAAGCTCTGGGAATGGCTGCGGGATCACCGTAAATGGTCGCTTATCACGGGCTCTGGCGCAGGAGGAGGAATAGGCGGACTGACCGGAGGTCTGGGCGGGGATTCCATTAATTACCTAAGGTGCGAACACCCAACGGAGCTGCGGGGCAAGGTGTTCGGCCGGATGGAGCCGCAGCAGTTTTGCGACGCGCCGCTAATACCCAAAATGGCCATCCAGGACATTCAGCCCTACTCGGTGGTCGTGTCCTGGCAGGGCCGCGACCATTTGGGCCTCAATGGTTTCGAAATTGTTTATCACGCCACTGGCGACGGCCTCGTTCCGGCCGGATCTCCAACGAACCGTGAGCGGGACAGTCACGACCCAGATAGGCAGCGAAGTCGGGACCAGGAGCAGCGTGCACGAGAGCGGGATCGCGAAAGGGAGCGGGACAGAGAGCGGTTCCCCGTCGCCACCGATGAGGTAAGGACCTGTCCAAAGAGAAATTGCTTTCAAGACTAATCTTGGCATTTTGTATTAGATACATATGTATTACTAAAGTATTATTAGGAGTTCCTTTCGTTATAGAGGTCTGAATGCACCTGCACATTTATTCATAATCCTTTTAGCTCTTTTTTTTTCGTTGTCCGAAGTTCTTCAGCAGCCCTTTCAGAGCGCACGACTCCCCGTTCTGTCCGCTCATTGCTGCATACATATTTCTAACGCTTTAAAGCCTTTAGAGTGCCGTGCTCCATCAACACACCGCGAGCGAACAAGCCACCCTGGTCGCGGAAAGCGGAGGGACGCAGGGAACGTTTTCAATAAAGCGACACGGCATTGACATCGGCGATGCTGATGAAAATGAAAATGAGAATGGAAACGACAATGGCTACATGGCAATGACAATAACCGTCTTTCAACCTGCTTAATTTATTCCACAGATCCATGCCAAGCGGCTAAATGGGACGGCCAGCTCGACCAAGCTTACCAAGCTGAGCCCCAATACCCGCTATCACATCTGTGTCATCGGGAGCGGTAATTGGCTCTCGGAGCCGCTGGCGAACGCTCTGCAACGGCTCCATGCCAACGATTCCTTGCGCGAGGAGGAGGCGGTGATGATGTCGGCGGCGCTGCCGGAGTCATTTTCGCCTTATCAGCATCAGCACAACCGGAACTCCAATGGTAACGCTAATCCAGCCATAGTCCAGGATCACAACAAGAACCAAAATCCTGACCAGGACCTGGACAACGTCGTCGGTCAGGACAACGCTCTGATGCAGGTGCTGAAGAACTCTCACATCTCCGCCTGCACAGATGTCCAGACACTGGACTCCACGCCCAGCTTGGTCACCGACGAGAACGGGCTTTCCAGCAATGGCTTCATTCACACCATCCTGACCAGAAGGTTGGGCCTGATTGTGGGCTGCTGCCTGGGCATCATAGTGTTCATCGTAATGATCTCGGTTTTGAGTTATGTCAAGCTGAAGAAGAAGCGCATCGAAAACGCCAAGCGGCAGGCTGCCTTGCCGCCGGAGTACATATCCTACCGGCACTTCTCCATACCCAATGAGGAGCTGACCAGGACCGCTGCTAATGCAGGAGCAGTAGCGGCAGCAGCGAGGGCCGCGTCAGCAGCCGCTGCGAATAATTCGAATAACTCGAATAATTCGACCGACGCCGGTAGCTCTCCCCACATGTCCAGTGTGCCCAGCGGCATTAGTGCCCACATTAGCGGGACCAGCCTTAGCACAGGTGGCACGGGCACCGGCTCCACAACCACCACACCCATCGGAGGCGTACCAATTGGTGGCTTGCCTCTGGGCAAGGCAGGAAGTCCCCTTGTGGGCGTGGGTTTGGTGGTGGCCGACTCCTCTGTGGACGTAGGTTACGCCCACAGCCACGCCCATGCCCATGCCCACCGGCAGAATAACGGTTACATGGCAGCGGGCGTGGTGCTCAATACAAACCACTTGAGCGTGTGTTAGTCGCACCACCAGAAGGGTTAAGTAAATACTAGAAGCGTGGGTGCACGTGCCGAGTTGGGGGGTCCTACATTTCGAAAGGATATTTTTTGCATTTCAATCAATTCTACATTCATCCTTAATTGACCCTCTTTAAAACTCTTTATAACAAAAAGTAGAGGGTAACAAAAGTTAATACAGCTCTTTTCCAACGACTGTCTTTCAGTTCGTTTCATTTAAGAGCAGAGAGGAGTCCATGGAACAAACAAATGTGAATGTTACATTATTAATTTATACTTCTAAATATTATAGGAAACTTGTTTAATTCGGCTAACGAGAATTAAAAGACAACTTACAATCTTGACATAAATACATGAATTGGGTGTGTGTAGTACTTTACAAAACATTAATGTCAGCACATGGGATCTGAACTGAAAATACCGAACAATAATCGCTCACCCATTCGAGAATAAATGGATGGATAAATGGATAAAAGGATCTGCCGCATATGCAGGCTGCATGTTTTTACATTGAACACCCAAATCCGCGCTTCATAATTAAATGTATAGCGTGATTTATTGGAATTTTAAGTGAATTCATCTACTTCGGCACCCCTTTCAATTGAAATCTGAAAGCCCTAAAAAAGCGAGCAAAAACTAGCATATTTCATATTCCAAATGGAATCAAAAACGTTTACCAATTACCAAGAGCAAGCGCAAAGCCGTTTTATGATTTTCAATGTGCCCAACATGCATTTAATTTACAATTGAAAGTCCCGAAAAGATGCAAAAAAATAACATAGAAAAATTAAGAAAATCTAGGTTAGTGATAATTATGAAGATGCGTTCAACGTTCGTTTAGTTATGACAATTGATGGTAGAGCACAATGCGAAAATCGAAACGCAATGTGGATTTTTCAATGTAAATAAAGTGGAATCAAAGCGAAATTTCAGCCGTAAACGTTGCATCCAAATCAAATTAAGCTCTAAATAATGCTATCTATAGGAAGTACACACAAGGCCCGTAAAAATATAATTATACATAACTGTAATGGAAAGCACACATGCAGAAAATTTTTTTGAACTAGAATTAGCGAATGGATAGTGGATGAGCGATTTTTGTGTTTTTTTTTAACCGAACGCTGAGAAATCAAGGATAAACTAGTTATACAAAATAATTAAAAGCGGCAAGACATATTACCAAAAGTAGCTAAATAACTATAAAAACATAAATAGTAATATTAATTAGTTTAAGTGCAGGCCCCAAAGTATGGATAATTGTTAGCAGAACTCAAAGAGTTTCATATACATACATTTTTTCTCATAGTTAACTATATGATTTTCCTAATTTCGAATCGAAAAGAAATTAAATATGCATAAAAAAACAAAGAATTTCTAGAAAATTAAGCAACCGATTCAAGTGAAATGAAATCAAAACACCAGACAAAAACACATTCACACACCGAAACGAAGAGCTAAGGCGAAGAGACTCTTGCGAGACGTCTTCATCATCGGTCCCCATTTCTTCCTGTGTAAGCTTCTGTGTGTCTGGACTTCTCAAATATTTTAATATTGTTATATGCGAGATACAACAAATGTAGTATGCATGCATGAAACTTAGGAAGCAAACAATAACAATACCCAGAGGAATACTCGTAAGAACACAACATGCAAATCAAAATCAAAAAATCAAACTTAAGACAACACGAAACAACACGAAACGAAAATGAAAAGGAAATATAAAATTAAACAAAGCTTTGTTCTGCTCTACAAAAAGTCAGCACATAACGATGCATTCGTTACCATGCAAAAAGCCCCTTTCTTCGATTCTCGTTCAATTGTAGGGACTAAAAAGCGGAAACACAAAACACACACAATGCAGAGGTAAAAAATAAACAAATATACAGCAAACATACAATAAATGTAATAAATTAAAACGCAAAAAAACCCAAAATATTGTATGGCATGCAACACAAAGTATAAATATTAATAAATGACAAGAAACTTTCAAACAAAAGCGAAAACGGGTTTTCATTTGATTACAGCTGATATTTGCACTCTGCCTTAAATATCCAGTCGTGCTCTGCTTTTAACCATGGCCAACATGGTGCAGTTTGCTAAATTGCGAACACAAATGCTTATCTATATTTATATCCTTATTTTTTATATCTATATGCATATATATTTTAGAAAAATTAAACGTTAGGCAGGAAAGTGTAAACCGTGCGTATGGACAATGTGTTAAAGGTTTGTGAAAACAATGTAACTTTATTTACAATTTGTGATTTATAATTTTCTTGTTACCAACTGTTTCAAAATGAAGTAGTTTCCCGGTTTTTATTCGAGCATTTTTGGTAAAATATAACAAAATATCAAAAATATCGCAGAAATTCGGTCTACGCGGTATGTGGACTTCGGCTTCGGCTTTGAATTGTTTTTATTACAATTCCATTAAAATTTCATAAAACGTCTTATTTAGGTATTTTGAATTTATTGTAGAAAAATGCATGCTCCCAAGTGTGGGATTGGTGTTCTAAAAAATATTTATATATATCAATTTTCAAGTGTTTTTGAACAGGGTGGAGTTGTGTAAGTGACGTTATTTGTGTCGCCACTTGCAACGTACATACATACTTACATATGTCCTTTCCACGCTACCATACATTTTTTAAACGCTTCTTGTTATATATGTAAATATATCTTGTGTGCTAGGTTTTTTGATTTTTTTTAAGCCCGTTTCTAATGAAGTAAGTCTTTCAGTTCTAAGGCTATCTGTATATGAAACTTACTCAAAAGTCTTCTTTCCATTGTAGGAAATATATTTACAAATGCAAAATGAGTAAGAGAATAATCGGAAATTGGTTAACAAAGTACGTTTCATGTATTAGATTAGAGAAGATAATAATTTGAAAAAGGACATTAGTGAGAGTACGAAATAGAAATTTTAACATACTTTTCGCATATCGAAAGAAACAAATAAAGCGTGGACTTGGCAACCATCTGACACAAATTTAAAGCCTACCCATTTCATACTTTTCAACGCACAAACCTGTTACTTTAGTAAATAAGATAATAAAAGTATTATATCTTGAGCTTAATGTCAAAAATCGTCAATTACCCAGTGCTGCATAGGCACTAATGAAGTATAAACCCTCAGCTGGAAAAAGTTTGTCTAAAGGGCCTTCAAATCGAAATTTATGACATACATTTGTACATGAAACGTATGTTTTGTCATGTGGCCATTTATTGTCCACGTCTCGCCACTTGCAACGTACATACACACAAACATACATATGTCCTTTCCACGCTACTATACATTTTTTCTAAAGCTATTTTCCAGCAAAATTTGCTTTTTGTTCTACTCTTTTCGACCCGAAAAAATACCTTTTTTGTTTTGCAACTTTTATGTATTTTTTGTGTAAAAAGCTGGGGGAAATGCGCAAAAACTAGAGGGAAAAATTGAGCTGTCATGAGCCATAAAAATATGTGTGTATAACAAACGGAATGACACTTGAAATGGTGTTCCACAGAGGGAAAGCATAAAAGGTGAGGTTATTCGCAAACAAAGTTCGAATTCCAAAAGGCCAATTCTTTCGCAATGACGAGGTCGGAATCTCTTTGACTATTCCGCAAAAGAATATACAGATTAAGTAATTTTAAACACGATATATCAACAAGCAGTACTATGTTTCAAAAGTGTTTAAATGCTAATTTCACAACTTAATAAATTGGTTTTTTAATTTAAGTTTCCATAATTAATTTGTGAACTCTGGTAAAGCTCTGCAGATATGTATTTGTCGCAGCGTTGGCATTTTCTTGCTCCTGATCTTCCATATTAGCAAATAAACCTTTAGAGTGAAGCGAATTCCAACCGGCGTGCGCGACTGTCTGTATGCAACTGATCGTATTTTCTACGCATCGATCTATCCTTTACACACGCTAGCTGGACTACACTTGGCGACAGCGCGACAACGCTGTCGCCTCACTCGTAACGGTACTTTGGCGCCAGTCATATTCTACGTTGTAGTCAAATTCTAAGAATGTCCTCACAATATACCAAACTCATTGCGCAGCTGTGTCTTGCAAGCACAGTGGTCAAACCATGCTAATAATATGACCGACACGTACAGTGGTCAAAATACATTCGTAATGCGACACGGCCTTCCTGACATAACACACGTCCTCGTGTGTTGTCTTAAATCTACCACATAAGTGATAACACTTCAGGATTCAAAGACTCCCTGGATATTTCAAAGAATTATTTCCATTCAATCCTTTTCTGATTCAAATTAGTTTCAACTTTAGTCTTATCATAACATGACTAAATTACTTAAATTTTCGTAACCCAACTCAAATTTAACAAATCATACCACTCGTGTAATTCCTTTAACACATTTTTCTCTTAATCTTTCAAATCAAACATATTTTGTAGTTCCTTCTACAAATAATTAACTTATCTTTTGTGTAGTTCCTTTTACACATAATAAACCTATCTTTAGTGTAGTTCCTTTTACACATAATTAACTTATATTTTGTGTAGTTCCTTTTACACAAACTGAACTTATATTTTGTGTAGTTCCTTTTACACAAACTGAACTTATATTTTGTGTAGTTCCTTTTACACAAACTGAACTTATATTTTGTGTAGTTCCTTTTACACAAACTGAACTTATATTTTTGTGTAGTTTCTTTTACACAAACTGAACTTATATTTTGTGTAGTTCCTTTTACACAAACGACCCCCGCCATAACAAGTCTCTTCTGCTATGGTGCGGTCTTCAGTTTCTCTATTATGTCACACTGTCAGGCTCTTGCTGCACTCCTTGCAACGATCTCACGCATCCTCATGCGTCATGGCCTCTCCGGACCCTCATAGCTGTAGCCTTGTGAATAATTAACTCAGAGTCTATGGTCTCTACGAGTGCCTCAGTCGGCGATCTCTCGCAGTGGTCTCTACGAGTGCCTCAGTCGGCGATCTCTCACATTGATCTCTACGAGTGCCTCAGTCGGCGATCTCTCACATTGATCTCTACGAGTGCCTCAGTCGGCGATCTCTCGCATTGGTCTGCGTCTACCTCAACAGGCATCGACCATAACTATTCGTGGGCCTACTATACGTTCTCTTGCTTGTCAAAGATCTCAACACATATCGGTCACCATCAAGCTTTTCCACCATTACATATGGCCCCAAACCTTGGGTTTAGCTTTGTTTGATGCCACTCTTCACTCTTGAGCAAGACATGGTCGCCTACATTGAATCTTATTTCTTATATTGAATCTTTTTTTATTTATAAAATTAAAATTACAATGCTTTACGTAGCTAGAATTTGCATCGTGCATGTCACGAAGCCGTTACCTATACCACTCATAAGCACAGCACTACTAATTCATCCTTCCATGAACACATCCGCTAATCCCTCTTTCAATAAGGAATCAAAAAAGTATGGAACGGACTCACCGGTTTCACCATATTACTGATGGTGGAGCTACAGTACAGATGTCAACACGTTTCTCGGTTACTTGGTCGTTTCCTCGTGATCGTCCTTTTTGACAGGCGGATGCGAAGTGCCCAAACTCGTCGCATTTGAAACATTTGACTGTTGATCCCTGCGTTGAACTTCCGTTGTGACTTTGATTTTGTGACCTCTGCCGAGCACGACATTCAGCATATTTATGTCCAGTCTTTCCACAATAATTGCATTCCACTTGAGAGGGATACTTAGACTTTTTACGCTCCGGGTCTGTTGTAGATGCGTCGTCATCAAGGTTCCGTTTTTTAAAAGTGTGCGCTTGTAGTTGTTGCTGCATGTCATTTCGAGTTTTAATATTGTTTGTAAAAACCCAGCGCGACAATTTGTCATCAATTTGTGCCATGTGAGCCAGAGTAAGTGAAACCGCAATTTCCTCCAGATCAATAGATTTAAATTTGGACATAAGTAAGGTGACGATTCGGCTTCCATGTTCGGTGTAACTATCTCCAGACTTTGGTCGCCCGCTCAAAATTTTCATCAGTGTGGCTGCAGACGTTTCGATGCCAACGAAGCGTTGAACGAAGAGTTCTTTAAATTGTGGCCATGTGATGCCAGCAAAGCATATTTGGGACAGCCATTGTGATGCACTTCCCTCTAGCGCCTTACTTAAAGTTATCATCAGGCTGCTACCTTCGGGCATTTTATCAGCAAAAATAAGATCCACTGTTGTACACCAAGCGGAGGCATCTGCACCAGCTCCCTCAGGATGAAACTTTGGGAGAGTTATATGTTTTCCCTTTTCATCAGTTGCCGATGCCTTTGGTGTCTGCATATTTTTGATGATCTCCAATAGGTTGTTGTTTTGCACTTGTAAAGCTGCCAGGTATGCATCGGTGATATTTGTAGGCAAAGCAGATCCCACTTCTGATGTCGCAGCGTTGGCATTTTCTTGCTCCTGATCTTCCATATTAGCAAATAAACCTTTAGAGTGAAGCGAATTCCAACCGGCGTGCGCGACTGTCTGTATGCAACTGATCGTATTTTCTACGCATCGATCTATCCTTTACACACGCTAGCTGGACTACACTTGGCGACAGCGCGACAACGCTGTCGCCTCACTCGTAACGGTACTTTGGCGCCAGTCATATTCTACGTTGTAGTCAAATTCTAAGAATGTCCTCACAATATACCAAACTCATTGCGCAGCTGTGTCTTGCAAGCACAGTGGTCAAACCATGCTAATAATATGACCGACACGTACAGTGGTCAAAATACATTCGTAATGCGACATATTTATAAAGTGTTACTACATATTTGCAAATATTATAACATGTATAAGCTCAGCTTTATACCCAAAGGTTGTTTAAAGGTTACTAACTAACTAAGTTATTTGATTTACCACTTGAATTGCAGCGAGGTTCCAGAGTTACATTTTACAGTTTCACTCTTCCAGCCTGAATCCATTCAAATCTTCGTGCTATAAAACGCTGATAATGCACCTACAATTTGGTACTTTTCATGAAATGAATAGCGTGTAAACAATAATATACGTTCTTATGTGTATATTCGGGGCTCGCAAAATTTCGATTGAGAAGTCCGTTTAAATCAAAAAGTTCGCCAATTTTCGACTTTATTTCTGTCACCGCTGCCATCGAGCGAGTACTTTGAACGCTTCATTGATTTAATGGAAAAACTTTTTGCTCCGTATTGCTTCTTGTTTGTTTTCCTTTCCGTTGCTTACGAATGCTCTTTTTATACGTACATATGTACATATATTATATGAATACGAATATCCACGTGAACTTATAAACGTATGTACATATGTGGTGGGCCAACATATCGCCACCCATAAATCGAATCGAATCGCGTTCGCCTGATCCAAGGCTATCATAAAAAAAGTAAAACACTGGCTATTGTTGGAGCAGTAGTACATATCTATGATGGGCAGCCAGAAGTCCATACGTTTTTTGCGCTGCTGTTCATAGTAATTTTCAATAGTTTTGCGGGTTCATGTGAGAAAAATGGGTTTCCCTGCTGTTTGCATACAGTACAACTTTTTAAATTGGCAAGTGTTCTTTTTCGTGATTCGCGTCACATATATACATAAGTATGTATGTACATATGTACATACATAAAATCATAAATATGATTACAATATATACATATATGTATATGTAATTTCACACACCCTTAATTTTTTTCCATAAATGTTTGGAGCTATTACAAGCTACAACAAGGAAAAACGACGATATAGTCGAGTTTCCCGACTGTCAGATGGCTGTTATTCGAAATAAACATTAAACATTTTTCAGGAATATTGGTATAAATTGGGGAAAAAATTATTTTAATGCTCAAATTTGGTCGGGCTTTATGTGTCAGAGTGGGCGCGGACAATTGTTTGTCAAAACATTTTGCAAAAGCGTGACAGCGCGAGCTTTTTTCAGTATTCGTTACGGTTACTAGAAATAGTACCAGAAATACCATCCAAAATTTCGCTACAGAGCTCGAAACATTTCCGATGGTTCCGAGTACGCTAGGAAAATTGAGTACGATGCATATGGAGATACTTGTTTGTACTCAGCATTCTCAGTGGTCTTATACGATCGAGGAAGAAGACATAAACTTGAATTTGATACAAAAGCGTGTTTTCAGACGAAAGCAGTCTCGGTCTTAAAATTACCTGGCAGCTATTAATGTCATCTTCGTTTCAATAAATTATTTTTATACCTAATACACGTAGAGTAAAAGAGTTTTCCGATTTGTTGAAAAATATGTAACAGAGTAGGTAACACTTATACTCATGATCAGGAGCAATATCCGAGTCGAACTGGCCATATTCGTCTTTCCGTCTGTCAGTATGAACGCCTTGATCTCAGGAACTATAAACTAGAAAGTTGAGAAAACATGCAGCTGCTGCCAGAAAAAATGACGCAGCACACGTTTGCTTCCAAATGTTGCCACTCACACACTTTTTATATTTTTTAGTTTTTTATTAGACTTGTAAATTTCCATCAGAGTGCAAAAACTTTTTGCCACGCCCACAAACGGCACAAAACAGTCAAGCCCACACTATTGAAAATTTTAAATGTTGTTTTCATTTTATTAATTTTTTTTCCCAATTTTTACCCATATTTCAAAATATATTGAAGTATTTCGTTTCCACCTTCGCTATGTGATAGTCGGGAGATTTGACTTTAGCATTCTCTCTTTTTATTTTTATAATTGCGGCGTAAAGACGAGGAAAGAACAGATACATATCAATCTCGATGTAACTATGTTGAGTGTACATTAGAGGGCTGCATATCACCATTCTCTTTGTTCGCAATTAGAGTATCCATTCGTTTTACTACGTATTCAGAATACATGCCATTCAGTTGGTTGCGTTCTCTTTCTCAATCTGCCGAGATAAATGCAAGCGCCCAAAGCTTTTAAGATAAGAGTAAAGCTTTGACTCAAGATGTAGGGATAGCTTAAGAGATAATGATTGTTTTAGTCAGTTGATTTCTGGATACTAAACACGTTGGTCATCGCCACGCAAATCGAAACTTAAATACTCTTTTAGCGCAGACTGCTCTTGTAAACGAAATTGTTAACATTATATTGTTTCGTGGGCCATCGTCACGAAAATAAATAACAATACAAGCATTTCATAATTTACATCGATCTTGGCTAGCTTTTAAGATGTTACATTCTGTAATCGACATCGTTGATAATAGTTTTTTCTGGGTTTAAAATAATCTGGCCCCACATCAAATTATTGTCACACCGTTGTAACAAAGACACTAGAATATTCTAGTGTATTTGGTTGTAAAGTGTCTACAGCCGCAGTTTAAACAGTTTGGCCGACCAATTTTCCTCGCGCATTTCGAAAGCATTTGACAGTATTTCGCCACTGATTTTCACGTCCATAATAGCATTTGTGTGAGGCTCCCAGTGGGCCTCTGTGGGTGTTGTATTTGAGTGTGTGTGCACTTTCCGTTCAGGCATTTCACTTCAGCCTTCATTCCAAGGGGAATTCGACGTGCGAGATATTTACATAAGTGTAAATGTATCATATATGTACGTATGTACATATGCAAGCGGGAATTCAAGTACAAATCACATTAGTGGATGATCAGAGAGTCGCGTATGTATGTAGCTGTCGGGCAATCGTGGTTGAAAAGTTTTTTGAAAAATCGATAGAATTTTACATGACCAATAAAAATGTGAAAAAATATCAACACATTTATCAAGAGTGTGGGCGTGCCAGTTTTGTGCGGCTTGTGGGCGTTAGAGTGGGCGTGACAACATGGGTATGCTTAATATCAACCTTCTAGTTTTTTTAGTTCCTTCGACGTTCCTCGACGTTCATATGGAAGTTAACTGGAGTCACTTACATATTGCTAATGCCCGCCTTAATGTAAGAGTATCGGAGCTTTCGAGAGGAGAGCTAAGCTTTGCTGAAGAACGTAGGGTAATCCTAAGAGATCTAATTTGTAATCATCTGGAGATAAGAAGCGTCGGTCATCGCCACGCACAAACATACAAATTCGTCTCATTAAGTGCAGACCGCATAAATTCTATTAAATTTGTATACTAACACAAATAAATATTGTCAAAAACTTTAACCAAAATTTGGACAGACAGGCATGGCTAGACACGTCTATTGATCCTGATCAAGTCTATATGTACTTTAAATAGTCAGAAACGCATCCTTCTGAAAAGAAGGTGAACTGGAGCAGGAATCAATACTTTCAAAGAATCGTCAGCAATAGAAAGAAAGCTTCGCCTCAGAAGGATACTTACGAGTTTTTTTTTCTCTTTTTACGGGACTGGACCTAAACGCGGCAATGTTGAGAACACTTAATGTAAAAGACGACACTTGAAAACCACCAAGCCACCGAAACAAATCCTCCGTTGTCTCGTCCGCCATCTGATAAATGAGCACTTCATAAATTTTGTATCTTTGCTCAACTCAATCTTGTGCTCAATCTGCAGCCATGTATTCGTCAATTGCGGTCAGTGTAATGGAGCTAGAGATGAAGATGTTGAGAAATGGGTACATGGGAAATACGTCGTGTTTTGGAAATGTTTGCCTTTTCCGACATACGTATACATATATCCACGCATGTACATATAGATTTAAAAACTTAAAAATTAGATAATTACTTTATCAGTTTTAGGCGGCTTTAGGGCGTTAGAGAGTCGTGGCAAAAAGTTTTTTGGCAAATCGATAGAACTGTGCAAGACAATTTTATTAGTCTTTATCCAATAATTTTAAAAAATGTGGGCGGAGCAGTTTTGGGCGATTTTAAGGCGTTAGAGTGGGTGTGTTTTTTGACAAATCGATAGATATTTACAAAAGTAATAAAAATATTAAAAAATATCAACACATTGTTCAAAAGTGTGCCAGTTATGTGCGGTTTGTGGGCGTTAGAGTGGGCGTGGCAACATGGGTCAACAAACATGCCCTGCGTCTATGTCTCTAGCATCTGTATGTTAGCTTTTACAGTTCCTGAGATTTCGAAGTTCATACGGTCAGACGGACATGTCTACATCGACTCGGCTATTGATCCTAATTAAACATATATATTTTTATGGTCGGAATCGATCCTCTCCACCTGTGACTATTCAACGAATCTAGTACACCCTTTTACTGTACGGGTAACGTGTATAATCAAGTTTTAAGCTGCAAGTGTATACACACTTTAGCTTGCCAATGCTAACTTCGTTTTCTTAAATTTAATTAAATTGAAAAAGCGAAAAAACCCTAATCATCGCACTCTGAAAATTCTTATTTTGTATTCCGGTACCCATTTATTCTATTCCACTCAAATCATCCATTATGTATGAGCGGAGACCACTTTTGATCTCATTTTAAATCTTTGTCGGGCTTTTGGCTCATTTGTAGTCCCGCACCGAAATCCTAGATTTTCCCAGTGGTGGTCTCCTTTACTTTAATTTCGTTCTATCCAGGAACGCTTGCCTATCGGGTGTTTTCATTTTGCGTAAAGATCTTTTTAAATTCATTTTGAAATATTAAAAAAATGTAGTTAAAAGGTAGTCCACAATTCATTATTATTACAAAAATTGTTTTAATCGCACCATTCAATCGAATGCTATTTCCCGTGGAAGGACTGCGTGTAGAGGGTATCAGATAGTCAAGAAATTCTACTATACCGTTGCCTCTTTTTTTTTCGACCACTGCTCGCTCGGTCGTGATTCGAGGACCGGGGGCGGCCAGTAAATTGTAAGCAGACGTTCGACGCACGTTCGCACACATAAATCAATTACAGAGCTCATCAAAAAGCCGCTGCACTATGGGAAACTTGACCGCTTTTTCTGGTCAAAATTAATTAAATTTTTTTGCATTGGGTTACACTAGTACATATATTTTATGATAGCAAAACTTGTGGGTGTGGCACCGCCCCTTATATTAAATTAACTAATTTTGTATAAGGATTTCTCAAATAATAGTCCAAGCAAAAACAACTAATTTCGTGGTAGTGATTGCACATTAAATTATTCTACGAATAATAACCACAAAAATAATAACAAATTAATGAAACAATCCAGGAACAGCCTTTTAGCTGAAATTCCTTTGAAATTTAAATATCTCCAATAAAGAATTAAATAAGCTACAAAATGAAGTATATTTCATGAATGCGCTTTGCCTCATTCACTTTAAGTCCTTTTTAAATGTTAAGCTTTTATCACAGAAATATTTTAGTAAGACGAATTAAATTTTTACGGTATTAAGGGAACAACACGATTTTTTGTTAGTTTTCACATAATACAAGCCACACTGAATAAAACTCATTTTGCAGAATAAAAAAGATGTATAGATTTGTATGAAGGGAAAAGCTTAACGTTGCAGACAAATTTTTTTTTCGTTCAAGAGCTGATTTCTTTGCTGTTGCGCCATCTATATGTATTTCATGTATGCAGAACTAATCATTGCTCAATTATGAATGCATGCATTTAATATTATCTTAATCGACCGCCTTTCATAAAATGTTTTTTGGCCAAAAAAGGGCAAAAATGTTCCATAGTGCGCTGGTGGCACAGCCCCGCCCACGACTGCCGATAGTAAGTGTGTGTGTGTCTTGTGCGGCGGGGCGGGGACTGAATCCTAGATACCGCTTTGTGAAAGCGAAAATGTTTAACGCAATAAAGAGCAACCTGCACTTGCCGGGCTCCCCGAAAATTTGAAAACTTTTTTAATATATACTATGCGTTCGCTCTCTTGTCGATTTTGGGTTGGGACGGAATCCCAGCTGCCGGATGTAAAAGGAACAGAAAAGCGCAGAAGGCGCCAGATCGGAAACTTGGCTTATGTTTGGCGTATATGTAGTTTCGCTTTGGCTCGGTGATCGTTTGTTTGTGTTGCGGCATCTTGTCAAAGTTGTTGCAACTCATCGCCGTTTAGTGCTGTGTCGTTATCGTCTTGTAATGTATGGATGAGCTTGTTCTGCAGAAAGTCACGCGGTTCGGGTATATCCTGTAGTCTTTTCTGCATTGTGGTGATGCTCAATTGGACACAGTGCAACATATCATCCCAACGCTTGTCGTTGTCAACAGTCGACAATAGCATTGACTTTATGATCTGATGCGCTCGTTCAAAAGCAAATGATCCACATGAATCGTTCCACATGGTATCGGCTTAATCTCGTCGTAGTGATACACACCTTCGCGTCTACCTCCTGTTGTTTTTTGAATGTGCAGCCTACGCATGTTTTGATGCAGCCGTTTACGTATTTCCACATTTCAGGAAATTAGAACAAATTAATGATGCGTCCAATCGAGACAATCTGAGTTGTCTTGGCACAACCCACAAAAGCTTATTGTTTTCTGATTCGAACTTTTTAAAACCGAAATGTCGCTGACTTTACCTCGATACATAAAGTAGCTATCGATGGCAGTACATCGCAGCTTGATCGTCGCGAAAGAAGTTGCAGCTATGCTTGTTTGAAGTTCACGATGCCTTAAACCACCTCGAGTATAGCGAACTATGGCAGCTTCGCTTAAATTATATCAATTTCCGAGCGCAGACATGCGAAAACAATAGTCCTTGATAAGCTCCTTTGGATGGCGACTGTTGTTAACCATAGCAAAATGTACATCGGCTTCATCGGGGGTCGAACCAAATTCACTGAGAAGATCATTTGCGAAATCCATCCAACGGATATGCAAGGTACATGAACCGTCAGGCCCCATCCGTGCAGAACCTCGAAGACGTGTGGATATAGCCAGCAATCTCAATGGTAAAAGTCCATGACTTTATTGACGCGATCAATAAACTGTTCTGCCGTTAGAGAATTGTCATTCGTTGGGTCAAACACAGGTGGCGTAAGTTATCCCACTTCTAAAATTGTAAGCGATACTCTTGTTTAAATTAATAGGCGATACCGGTTTAGGATGCCCTGTTTTAGTTTATTCGTAAGGGTCACACGTATTGCTTAAATCGTTAGATACGTTGGCCCGCATGGCCGTTGAAGAGATCGTGGCGCGTGGTTGCCTTTCAAGATCTTTGTCTAGAGTCCACGCTTCTTATAAAATACCAAACAGTATTCATCGAAGTGAACTTATCGATACGGTTAGCATAAGTAATATTTATCGTATTGGACTTATCGTTAAGGTTTAACATTAATAAGTATTTATCTTCTAACACTGTCTATATATATGTATATATATATCGTATGAGATAGAAATGAATGAAATGACCTCCACTGTTACCCTTTTTTGTAGTTCTTGTAGGAAGCCAGAAATCGTATTCGCGATAAATGAAATGAAACAATTTCAATAATGTTTTGAGTAACAATGAAATGCAAAACCGGAAACAAAACTTCCAAACGAAGTAAAGGGCAAAATTACGTAGGACTCCGTTTGTCGTATGGATGTGTGCAGTGTATGGATATAAAAATATTGTACATTTAAGCTGGGGCACTGAAAATTGTGGCCATAAAACCGAGTGTCAGAATGGAGTCAGCTTTAATAATAAAATGTATAATATTTGAACTGTCGCCAAGGATGACTTTCGTTTACTGACCTGAGCTACGTGCATCGTTTTAAATCTTATAATTTATTTGGCAATTTTCTTTTTTCTGGTTATAACATTATAGTGTTATAGTTATAGCCATCATCAAAGTCGAATTCCTCGACTATTAGACACCCATTAATCAGCAAGTGGCAGTGCGTATGTGAAGCTTAACAATTTGTTTGGCATATCCATGGAGATTGACAAGTAAAATAAAAAAATGAACTGGCGCGCCAGTTTCGGGCGAACTTAAGAGTGGGCGTGGTAGCGGGTGTAATAAAAAAAATTTGGCATTTGAACTATGTATGTACATACATACGTCCGATATATGCCTTAGCAAGACTAGGAGAAATATGTGCATGCAAGCTGTGCTTCCCCTAATGAATGCGTTTGCCCAGGACGAAAATTCCATTGACGATACTAGTAATGTAACCAGAGGATGGGACGAAGACATTAGGCACACAGGGCTAGGTAATGCCCGTCGAAATTGCAATGCAATTTACAACAATGGCACACGATCAAAAGACCAAGACCAACGAGAAGACCAGGCAAATGGGAAATGTAAGCCAGAAATGCGAAACAGCATACACAAATATGGCACAAGGAGGGGGAAGTATGTTCTGCTTGCCAGTACAAGGATTTGCTTAAAGTTGTCATTCATAAAAAATAATATATTGGTTCCCAAGTTCATATTTTAAGAAATATTTTTAGATTTCAGTTTAATTTTAGATTAAGACAGGGATTCGAATATTAAGTGAAAACCGTCGAAAAAATGGCTCTTCGAAGAAATATGTGTGCAAATGTAATCAAATGTTCACTAATGTTAAAAGTATTTCGCACAACAAATTATTTATTTTAAATGCAAAATGACATAATTATTAAATGAATCTGATGTATTATTTTGTTTTCCGTCATAACCACCACTGCCACCAAAAAGTTTACATTTGGCCGTCCTTTTGAACTGCCATTAATCTTTTGAACACCATTTACATTAAAAGTTATTTCGTAAATGCATAAAACTTGGATACGTTTTCAGAATCATACAGCACAAGCCTCTAGTTAAAGGGTCATTGAAGGTATGACAAAAATAGAGCCATATAAAAAAATCATATGGGAGGTTCACGGAATGAACTGATTTGGTTTTTTTTTGAGAAATCAACAAAGACGTAATAAAAATATAAAAGGAAAAAAAAAACAAAATAATTATATACACTTTCTAATCCTTTTTCAACTACAATTAGTAAAAGGGTGTACTAGATTCGTTGAAAAGTATGTAACATGCAGAAAGAAGCGTTTTCGACCATATAAAGTATATATATTCTTGATCAGGATCAATAGCCGCGTCGAACTGGTAATGGAAGTTTGTGGACTTTTTGTGTAGCCACCGCTAGGTGGCGGTCGTGTGCAATCTAAGAAACATTCGGGTTCCTACCTGCACATCTCTCTCATTTTTACCAGCTGAGTAACGACGTTCTCTCTTGTTTTTTAGACCTTTGCAAAAGGTATATTAATTTCCGGTATAGGTTTCCAACAAAGGGAAACACGAAAAAATGTGTCTTTATTGCAATTTAATTCGGTAAAAAATTTGAACGAATTGGAAACAAAAGTGTTTTCAGAGCACCATGTTCAATAAAATGATCCCTATTTAATTAGCCACTTAGTTTGTATTTGTTTCCAGTGCATATGTGAGCGCGTGAACCGGCCACGCCCACCGGTTGTATTGAAAAGAATGACCATTCCAATGGAAAGCTTCAATATGCGCTATGCATTAGCTGAGCTTATTTTGCTTAAGTGCGCGCTCTATCAGCTGGACTAGAATCCACACACTCGCATTATTGACGCTGAGTCCTGCAGAAAGGAGTTTGTGGCATCCTAACTCAGCTGTCGCCAGCTGTGCCGTAGCTGCATCAGCAGAAAATTCTGTCTCTGGAGGAAACGTGGCAGCCAAGACGCCATCGATGCCATAACCAAGCACGCAGCCGGAGTTTGGCTCTGGAGTCTAGCATGGCGCAGCAGCTTTATTCAAATTCAGCATTTTCATGGCACTGGCGTAAAATAGTTTTATTGCTTCCTGGCTGAATGACTTTTACAACCTCGCCTCAGATTCGCATTCAGATTAACCCAAATCGGATGGATGCCTGCATCATATTCTCTCAATTTCGTTTCCTTTTCAATAAATTGCACTGACCATCTAACGTTCGAGAGTGGATTACTTAAAATGGTTGCGGACATCATTCATATATCAACTGAGTTGCATCATTTGCATTGGAAGTTATTAGCAACATGTGGCAAGAGCGGGTTCATTGTACAATTTGATAAAAATTGGAAAAAATAAACTTTATATACACCTGAAGGTTAAATGGTTAAAAAAGGTTAAAAAAAGTGTTCAATTATAATATTTTTTTAACTTTCAAAATATTATTTGTACTGAGAATTTCTGCATCCGGTCGCGTTTGGGACACCATAGCGTTCGAGTTCTCCTTTCGTTCATTCCCTTAAGAACCCTTAAGCTCCACGGTTTTCATTCCATCAGAAGGCTCAGTCTATCTGGAATATATATTCATATTTTCCTCGCACTCCCTTTAAGAAAACGAGTATCTGTTAGTCGAGACATTTTTTTAAGTTTAGCTGTAAACATTTCGTCCGGATTTAATACATATATACCACAATAATCATGGTGGCATCCCACTAACGTAAATAAAAGACATCATGTAGATTTACTATAGTGTTTGCTAATGTCAGGACATAAAAAATCGGAGTAAGTATCCGCAAAATTTTTAAAAATTGTTTCCTATCAATTCGCCAATAAACTTTTTGCCCAGTCCACTATAACGTCCTAAAGCCGCCCAAAACTGCCACGCCCACATTTTTGAAAATTGTTGGATAATTTTTCAAAATTTTCTTAGTCGTGTAAATTTTTATCGATTTGCCAATAAACACTTTTTGACACGCCCACTACAACGCCCTTAAACCGCCCAAAACAACCGCGCCCACCATTTTTTAAATTTTTTCTCATTTTATTCACCAATATCTACCAATAGATATCGATATTCTAAAAAAAAATTTAATATTTCGCGCTCGCATTCACACTAGCTGAGTAACAGGTATCTGTTAGTCGGGGAACTCGACTATAGCATTCTCTCTTGTTGATATTCGTGACTTGTGGAACGATTGATTTTCTTGGCGTTTGCAATCAAAAGTTTTATTTCCACGGCGCGTTAACACTGATTCCCGAGCCATTTGCTCATTCATACAAACAGATCCTTGAAGCTTAATTTTTCTGTAAGAAAATAGGTTAACACCGAATAGATAGAGGGGTGGAATAGGAGACACTGCGGGGACGGTGTCGCGTCAATGGAGTATAATAAATTTTTGTGTGTTACCAACGCCCTGACAAATTAATTAAAATGATTGGCCTGCTCTGGAAGATACTCCACTCCGTTTTTACCCGCCGGCCGGATTTCAAAGTCACCTTTATGTAGATAAGACGTTGAATGGGGGTGTGGTTTTCCTTTCGCAAAAGCTTCCCCCCAACAAGAGCCTGCGACATTGGCGACGTGTCATTTGCAATTAGCAAAGTAAGCTTAATATGGGTTTTACTTGAATTACTTACGGTGTGGAAGCAGGGAGCGTGTGCACAGTGAACCCTCGACTGCACTACCAGCCAGCCCACTGCTCATCAATTGCGACGTGCTAGGAAATGCAGCTTCATTTATTTTACTTAGATTTTAAATTGCAACCTATGCAGTTGCACATGGCTAAGGGGCCGTGCCGGACATATAGTCATCGAAGTCCATCAATTCGACAAACGTGGTAGGTCCTTTGAGAAAATGGCGCTGCGAAAAAAAAACTTGTGGATGCAGATGGCGAATACCACCTCAATTTAAATTGTGGTCCGAAATCAAAGCCATTTGGATTGGCTACGTAATTAAAGGTATGTTAGTTATAAATGTCTAAACTTCCAAATAAATGCCTTTATATTCTATCAGGACTTGATTCCAGACTGTACTCACTATTGACTATATATGACATATAGGATCATCGATTTACCGGAGATATCGTCAATCATATTAGATTGACTTACGGAGCTTTTTTCACCTTTTTCGAAGATATACGAACAATGTCTTACTTCGTTCAATGTTGGGCAATAACACATTGCCATGCATTGCGGATATTGAATCTGAAATTGTGGTACAGTTTTTCGCCTATATATGTATGTGGGAATTGGTTCGAGGAAGAATACTCGCAGTGGTAATAGGTATTAGTTCTTTCGATACTTTTACATTGCAGCCCTGATTAAAATGCAACCCAAGCTATCGATAGAAAGGGAGCGAGTGTAGAGTGAAGCGGTCTCGAGAGAAGAAGTTGCCAAGATCGTTTGTTCCAAAATCTAAATAATAAATTTCGTCATAAGTCTAAATAATTAAATGTGAAGTCTTAAAGAAGTATTGTTACACTTATAGGCTCTACTATTTGTTTAATACACTAATATACTACATAAACAAAGAACTACATGTATTTTATGCATGGCCATTTAATTATGTTTCAGTTTTCCTACTGCACCTATTTTCAAAAGGCCAATGACAAGTGGCAGGCGAATGGCAAACAAAAAGTTCAAACAGAATTTGAGTAAAAGTTAAGACTTCACCTGCAATATGGATATATGATAGAATGTTTGTATTTTATTGAGTCAGATTACTAGGGACAACGATGAGAAATAAAAAATCATCAGAAAAATAGTTTTCACGTCTCTATTCTTTTGATTTCAGCTTAAGACTAAATGTTATACTTATAATAAATTCACTTATTGCCAATTTGTTTATATTATTTCGGGAGATATTGTATACAATGAGTGTGTGGATGTGGATTGTGTGGTTTTTGCCACTCAGCATATTCTTATTCTTATTGATAATTATGTAAATACGTCACTATATACGCCGAAATACATATGTATATGCATATATATATATATATACATACATGCAAAGTGCCAGACGTGCGAGTTTCTGAGAGCCTTTTGAAGGAGTGGTGCTGCTCATTAAGGCGTTGTCACCGAAATGTGGCGGGAGTTGGGAAACCCGAAGCAAATGAAACACGTAACGGGAAAAAGTTGTGTGTCCAAATTGCGAATGTGCAGACATGCGGGGTGGGCAAGCCCTGTAGGAGATGCGGTTGGAGCGCGAAGGAGATCAGTTGCGACTCCTATGTCGGGTCGGTGTTTAAGAAAAATGTCTGCCCTTGTCGTTTGTCATTGTTGCTCTTGCATGCATAATGGCAAAAATCAAGAGAAGAGAGCATAAAGTCATAGCCTAGCCAGGGAAAAGAGGGGCCGGTGCCGCGACACCATGCAAGTGCGAAGAAGTGCACTTGGGCGACAATTAGAAGAATTTTCGCCAATTGGTGTGTTGCATGGGATTTCGTTGATGTCTATCAATATCCCACATGTATGTAAGCAACCGTTCCAGTAGGAGAATGTGTACAAAATAGCGCAGATATTTGGCCCTGATTAAGAGAAGAGCATATTTCACCGGGAAACCTGACATTCCGGCATTCGCTCTGTACGCCAAAGAGGTGGCTAGAGGGCGCCAGGCCGAACATGGACACGTGCAGCATTTGCAACTAGTGCTGGTCAAAAGTTTGCTCGTCCAAATTAAGTGTTCAGCAGTCTGTGTGGCTTTTGGATTATGGGTCACAGCTCCACCCTCAACCTTAGACAGCTACTTAAATTATGTTCGGGCTTTAAATTGAGGTGAGCTGCTTGATTATACCGTAATCTGGGCAAAAGTTTGGACTTCCCGGTTCCCAGTCCTTAGTCCTCGGCTTGGGGTGGAAGTCGGAGTTGTCTGTATTATCCTCGTTAGTTTCGATCCGAAGTCCATTTTACAGTGGCTGGCGCTCATTAAACAGACATATTCCACACCCATGCACTTGGGCTTTGCATAATCACATCATAATCGCGAATGATAAGTGTGGTTTTCAATATATTTCCGTTCAGCGCAAAGTGATTTTTGCCGCAGAAGTCGACCTCAAAATGTACGCAATTGCAAAACATTCATGATAACTACATGCCAGCCTGCCCACATTAATAATGATGACCATAATCGGCTATGATTGCGATTATGATTTTAATAACGCTTACTATTATTAAATGATGCCCGCGAATGGTGCAGACTCCCAAAACTTTTCTCGTATGGATGCCGATTCTTCACCAATCCGATTGAAAGAGACATCATTACTGGTTGGCCAACAACTCCGGTCGGCAAAATAGCAAAACGGAAATAAATACGTTGGCCAACGCAGTGACTTTTCTCGCAATTAGTTAATTAAATTTGCTGATATTTTGCCAGGAATCTGCCTTTTTCATTGACGAATCGTAAAGCGAATTGTTTAACAAAAAATCATTTTGTAGGCATACTTGCTTTGCAAATTTAGTGTAAAACACTTGTTTATGGCACACATATATGTATTTATATTTTATACGATTTATTATATTATTTAAAGACTTATACGTTTTTATTGACGATACCCGTAGAGGAAAAAAGATAGAAGGAAGCTCTATCCACTCCATGAAATATTTATATTTTAATCTGGATAACTAGTCCAGTCAAACATTCGATGTTCATCTGTCCGTCAGCTGGGATTTCGGGATTTAAAAAAACAAGAGTTTTGAGATGTTTTTTTTAATATATATTTTTTTTATTGTCGTTTTAGTATTTTATTTGTCTTGCTAGTTTCTATCCATATACCAAAAAAAATGTTGACATTTCCTGTTCGCTATCCGATAGTTAAGAAACTGGACTATAGCGTTCTTTCTTATTTTATTTCACATATTTCACATTTGACATATGTCAAAATCTTTTTGAAAATTCGTCCTTGCACTTCCACTTTCTAAGTAATGGGTATCTAGTTCCCGATCTCGGGAACTACTCTAGTCGGCATATGGACTTGGAGAAAATAAATTTTGTTGATTTGCAGTTGATATGTTGGCAATTTCTTCCTGGATGTTGGTTTTCAAATCTTGTAGGGCTCTTGGACGGTTCACATAAGCACTGGATTTCAAAAACCCCATAGAAAAAAATCACAGGGGGACAGATCGGGAGAGCGTGCCGGGCATTCAAAGTCCCAGCTGCGCAGTACAAGTTTGTATTAATAAATTGGGTTTTAATTTCCTTCAAAAAATATATATACTTCCAAATTGTTCATATCAGATAAGATCCGTGACAAATAATGAATATATATTTTATGAAATTCCTGGTGGCCAATGGGGATACTGACATTAGTTCCTCAAAGTCTATACCAGTTCCAAAAAATTGAGTAATTTTTCATAACATTTCATGGCGCAAAATATACAAATTGTTCAGTTAAAGGTTAAAAATTTAAATTGTCCCTGGATATATAGTCAAGTCCACAGCCCCAATTAAGTCGGAAAACGGGGAAAACTCTAAAATGGGTTGCCCGTCATGATGCTGCACCTTGAAGATGTGAAGCTGCCTGTTGTTTTTCCCAAATCGAGGTGAACTGAAATAAAATTGATTGCCCTAAGTACTGGCGGGTGTTTAATTTAAGTGTTTAGCCCAGATTTCAGTACCGCCCACCTGCAATTGCACGCCATTAGGAGAAGTAATAGGCATGGCGACCAAGAGTGCACTCAAGGTGCTTTCTCACTGCAGGTGAGTCCTCTAACTTAACTGAAGGTGTAGGTATAGGTATAGGTAGCAATATAGGATTAGCTGTAAGTGGGGGTGTGGGCAATTTCCCTTAGTTGCCCAACCACATGAGTTATTGCACAATACACAACTAATCCCCGAGGGATGGCTCTAATTCATCGACTTTGACTAAAGCACGTGTAACTTTCGTAATCCCTACGAAAGGCTGCGGCGCCTATCAATGCAAATTGTATTTTATAGCCAATTGAACTTATGGCTTGCTAAGTGCGCCGCAGTCTTATCTGGATTTGACTGTGGGTGGGGGTCCATTGAATAATCATATTACCAGACAAATTATACCCTACAAAGACCTCCCGGAAGATCCTATGAACACCACTGTGTCAACATAAATATATTCAGCACGATCTGAAATCTCTGAGAAACTAAAACATTCACAGCTAAATCAAAAGTAGGTGGCACTACCCCGAAATTAAAAGATCGCTGGGTAATGGAGTACAGGTGAAGAATTATACCTATGCTCTTCTTCTAACTCCCTCATAAATATTATTCTTAATATTCTTAATATTTATTATCTAAAAAAAACTTACAATGTTCATATTCAAGATAACCCTACTAATCCCACCACCAATAATATTCCCATTCCATTTAACTGCACTCTTCACCAGACAAACAATTCTAGAATTCCCTATTTCGGGGTAGACAACACAAGCAAATCTAGAAATCCTTATTCCGGGCTAGAGCTACTTCCTATCTCCCTGCAACAACAACAAACCCTAATCGGCAATATAAGTTCTGATTCTAAAATCTATAACCAAATTAACTGTAAATTGAAAGTGTACAACCCGTAAAAACTACAAGATTCTTAGAAATATATTGGCACCCATCTCTTATTGCCGGCGATTTAAGCAGCTGGCACAAACGCTTGGGATACATATATATCTATGGCTCCCCCAAACACTTTACTACACACCGCACCCTTATAAGTGACCTCTCTACAGCCTCTTCTGAATTAATAATATACGCTAACTGAGCGTCACCGACTCACGATCCCAATCGAACTTTTAAGAGTTAAAACTCTGCCCGTAAATATATGTAAATGTGGGCGTGGCAGTTTTGGGAGGTTTTAGGGCGTTATAATGGGCGTGGCAAAAAGTATATTGGCCGATTATTATGGCATGGCCATATTTTCGTTTTGAATTTGATCAAAGGCGGACGACTGTATCATATATGTACATAAATGCCATAGGCACAGAATACTTAAAAATGTAAAAAAAAAGAAACCACAGTACGAGTAATAGGTTTTTGGAAATACGTAAAGCGAAACCAACTCGTTTCACTCGATTTTTTTTTACAGTCTCGCTCTAACAAATTCCATCAGATAGAAGTCATCATTCTGATATATCCGAATGTTACATAACGTACTTAATAATAATATACGCCAACCGCTGTTAAAGAGTCCAAGTATCCCATTTTTATACACACCAATGCTTGGGTGGAATCAACACATATGTATATATACATACTTATACGTTCTCAAAGATTCAGATTCGACTTGCGCAACATTCCTCTGCAACATGCTGCACGGCATCATGTTGCTCTGCACAGCAGACTCAGCGGAGTAGGGAATTTATTTAGAGTCCTGATGATGGCTGTCAAAGGACGCCCTAGAGGTGGGGAGAGACTCAGGGCCATGGACCCGGGCTGGGTGTTTCCCAAAAGTATGCAAACTAATTGCGCGAAGACATTATCTGCGTGTGTGTTACGTATGAGTTGCAAATGCAAATGAAATGCGCAAAATTATACAGCATGATCACGGAACTCAGAAAAGGGCGTGGCAGCGGCGGAGTCCCACATGCGCGCCTTTGCAATCACGTCGTAATATTTACAAATGGTTTCTTGTAATTAAATTAACACAAAACGTGACATTGTCGCTGTAGCAGATTTTTAAGCAACACACACTTGTAAATTACACGCACACACCAAAGACACTAGAATAACAAGATGCGTAACGGCCATACATTCGTTTGGCACTATGCAGCCACTTTTTTGGTGAAGGCCAAATTTGCTCTCTTTCCGCTCGCTCACGTTGAGAGCGTAAGAAATATAAAAATAGAATTTGCTTGCTTGTGTGAGTAAAAACAAGAGACGAGAACGCGTATATGTGTGCGTGCTGTGCTAGAAGACGATTTTCGGGCCGAAATCAATTCTGATCGAAGAAACGAATTTACATATTGGAGTTGTGGCCAATTTCGTAGCAATATGATGAAATAAAATAAAAATTCCCTGACTATTATAATAATTATTATAATAATAATTAAAGCAAATACAAAGGAAATTATTATAACTACTGTAATTTGAAACATAAATTTTCCAAAAAGAAGACATAACATTGAGAAATAAATATTTCATAAAAATAATAATTATTTTTTAATTTCATAAAAAAATAATAATTTTATTAATATATAATAAAAATAATAATTTTATTAATAAATAATAAAAATAATAATATTTCATAATAATATTTTATAAAAAATAATAATACGTAGTAGAAAATAAAAATTAATAAAATAAATAAAAATATGAAAACAGTTCGTTGCAAAAGTCATATCGTCAGGCACGAAGTGCGGACACAAGCACTCAACAATCATTGCCTTATTAATTTTTCTCACGCCGCAAGCTGAATACCCTAATGACAAGTATTCTAATATAAAGTCATTTTCGAAATTTATTTTGTGATGTACATAGATTCGTCTATTACTATTTCTAAGCTTTATTTAAATAATAATAACGTTGAGGCAATGCAAAACAAGAATTTTTCGCATGGTGCCAATTGATAAAAAATAATATAGATTTAAAGTCAACGAACTTCTAAGGTGAAGGGCATATTTTGTCAAATTTACAATACATGAGCATACGTGTGCACACATACAGTTGTATGCTATCACTGTATGCGTAGAAAAGAGCTGTTTGCTGTAGCGCTCTCCGCTCTTTCTCTCTCGAACAAAAACTCAAGAGAGCCTGGAGCCACCTCTAGAGCCACGGCCAAAAAATCGCGTGCCAAAAATTTGTATGGCCGTTACGCATCTTGTTATTCTAGTGTCTTTGCACACACACACCACCCACACTAGCGCTCTTACGAATATATATGTATGTATGTATGTATGTACAAATCAAGGCGCAAGAACAAGAGTACCCAAAGCATTAAGCACCAGGGCATCTGAAGTCTGTAGGCGCCCAACATTTCAACTTTCCTACCCCTTAAGCCGCCCCATTGCCCACCCTCACTTATTGTCACGAAATGAAATTTAATACATAAATGAGCAAAAGTGCGTGCCTGCTCCTCGCCGGCTGTCTATTTGTGCGTCATTTGGAAAAGCCCTGATGGGCGGGGAAACATGGGGGCGGGTCTGCGCATCAGCGGCCTTCCAAAGATTAGGAATGTAATTTACAATTTACAACATGCTCGCAAATAAATGTCGACTTCTTTTATACAGGCACTTATACCGAAACGGGTCCCCAGCCTAACGTACCCCCTTTTCCTTGGAGCCTCAGCCTCACACCCCCCCACCCCCTTCCCCCGTAACTGCTGCCACTTGCCCTCTCTCACCTGCCGCCAACTCACGTACTACAAAGCTCGACTGGGCTTGTGCCACAAAACGATACAATATGTGTATCAAAACACACGACCACATGGCGGATAAGTGTTGTTGTCGAGAGGTGGTGAGCGGGAGGGAGCCTTGGTTGCCTTGCTTGGGCCTTGCTTGGGAAATGGGAAATGGGCAGGGTGGCCGGGCAACTGCTACTTGGGTAATTCTCGACGGCAGTGCTGAGAAACGGAAAGATTGACAGTTGTTGGCACTGAAATGCTGAAATGCGCACACAAACACAAGCACGACAGATAGCAACAACAAAAGTTGCCACTGAATAAGGAGAGTAAAAATAAAAACCGAGACACATTCGAACGAAGAACAGGGTTCCCACGTGCGATTATTGCTTATTCCATATCAGTAACGTAATCTAATTGGTATTTTCTCTAATATAACCAGTAAGAACAAGTTAAATAAATATTAAAATTTATATTAATAAACATGTAGAACTAGCCTCCATGAGTCGCAAAAATTCACGAAAACGGCTTCACAGCAATTTTGTTTTGCAATGGATAACCCATAATTCTAATTTCAGCGAATATGTATTATAGCAACCATTTAAAGAGTTTATCATTGCTCTCCGTCCCAAAAAACTTAATTCTCTCAGGAGTTCGACTATTACATATACATACATACATTTGATATGTACTATTCTCCCCTGCTATTCACTTGATAAGCTCACGCTGCACTATGGGGAATCTGACTTGTTTTTTGGCATAAATTAATAATATCTCGTAGACTACTTAAGATACGATGATAATTTTTTTTCAAGTTTTGTACATACCTTTAGAATTTTTTTTGGCAAAGTGGGTGAATACAAATTTTATTTTACTCAATATATTCTTCCGTATTTATTTCAACGATAAAAATACGTCATTTTAATATTTCTCTCCACAATGAGAATCATCCATTCAAATTCGCACGACAACAATTCAATGACTTCTCGAGGAAAAGGGAGTTAAACTTATAGATGATATTATATTATAGTCCGAAGATTCCAATCCTCTGTTTAACGCATCTGCAAAATTGGAAATTCGACTGTGCTTTCTGGGATGATTAAGTCAGTCGGATTTGTAAATTGTATTTCTGGATTCTGCAGCCCCAAAATAACCGACTGAAAGAACTGTGTTTTTAAAAATCTGTTCCGAGTGAACCAGAATCTTGTGAACGATCGCCGTCATTTGAATAATAACTAAATAATTAATATTAACTAATAACTAAAAAAAGAAGCTCACCGATGGCACGTGCTTTATGTTTTCAACAGCTGACTTTACATCTGCTAATTTTTAACATTGGACTGTTAATTAACATTTGCGTTACATAACATAAGCCCCTTTGATCAATTCGTAATCGGTTAAGAAAAAAATATTTGAAATTTTATGCCAATAAAACGGATAAAATTCCCCATAGTGCGGTGTGGAGAACGTCACTCTTGTACGTACGAATGTGCCGCAAAAAGAAAGAGAAAATTCCTTATCGCGCCTCAGTGTGCTGCACTAAATGAGCCTGTGGCACGGGCACGTTTTCGTCCTGATGCCCAAACACCTGGATTCGTCAGTCCCAGTCGGCGTTCCGTCACCCATTCGTTATTCTCGGTCTGCCACCCACATTGCAGGTGGAAAGTAAGGCAGTCAGGGCTGTGGTGCAGCCAAACCGATTAACTATCCGCCCAAAAGTATTTCAACATACCAGCTCGGGCGATATAAATGTGGTCGGAGGGATCTAGCGGGGCGTTGAGAACGGTGAATGTATCTTGGACGTGCTGAGGCAGTGAGACATCTGGCAATCCGTTTCACAGCCGACAACTATTCGTCCTCGCACTCGAACAATGTGGCATATGTGTCGAAGTCTGAATAGGAATAAGAATCTGAATTGAATTCGAAACAGGGGCGAAAATCTGATGTCACTCCGACCAACTCGCTTACCGGCCAACAACGATTTGCTTTGGCGGATAAATGAATCACATCAAGTCACATGGAGCGGCTCTAACATTTGCATAAATCGCCTTTAAGAATGCAAAAATAATTAAAACTATTGAGTCCAATAAATGGCAATTGGAGTACTGCACTCACTAAATTGCACACTAGCTCCATCTAGCGATGGTCACTTTATCAATCACTCAATCGGCAGTGAATTTAAAAGTATTGATACAATTTCCCCTCAACAGTTCTAAATGTGCTTGGCTTGTTATGGAAATATACATTTTTTCGGCCTCAATAAAAAAGATGAATGCTTTTAGATTGCGATTAAGTCCGTATGAGCTTCGAGATCTTGTAAGCCATTAATTTAACCTATGCTAGGTGGCGTTCTTAGACAATTCGGAAAACAGTCTTCATCTCATCAAGGGTATTTGACAGTCGAACAAATCAACGAATCGTTCCCTCTTGTTTTGTGCAGTTATAAAACATGTAAATACATTTATGTACATACATATCATATGTCAGCTGTAGTTGCAGAGCTGTTGCCAACTTCTTCAGGGGAAATGCCTAGAATATGTGGCTGCCATAAATATTTTATCATAATTAAAGAAAACCTGACTAAATTGGCGTTACTAGAATCTCCATTTACCTAGCTTTTGGTGGAACGAGGCCTCGACGTTCATGCAGCGAATAAGCGGACTGACAGATGAACGTGGTTAGAGGACTCTTAGTTCTGAAAAAAAATATAGATAATAATATAACCTTAAAAAAGATATGATTTGTATATTGTTGGTGGTTGTCTTAGCTTCCTATAGACCTTAAAAGCGCATTTTTTAGGTATTCATCCCTGCCAATTCTCTGCACAAATTTAGAAAGTATTTCAATATTCACAATTAAATACCAATATACCCAGAGCGTTTAAGTTGCCAGAATGTTTAACAAGTTTCCTGAAAATTCATTGAATTCCCCTTTTGAAGGGAAGTAGAACTTCCTAGTAGCGATTTCCAGCGATGTTAGCAAAACTAATGTTTAGTATCGAGAGCTTTGGCCGACGATTGCTTTCAACCTCGAACCTCGAGTTCAAGAACCTAAAGCCAAGAGAACCAAAATTTAGGAAAAAATCAAGACTCGCTTTCTTCCTTCCGCCTAGTGGTGAACGTACTCGGACAGTTAAAAGAAATTATGGGGCCATGGCCAAAATGAAAGTGAAGTGCATAAATTGTACACCTAATTAAAAAGTAAATGTTCGCTTTATGCAAATCAAGTTGTGACTAAATAAATTGCCCCCAGCCGCCGACTAGAAATCCGCGGCAGAATAAGTTTGAATCAGCCAACAGATGGAAGATACGCTGGCAATGAAATGGTGGTGATGATGGGCCTGCCCCTTTGTTTTATTCCATCTATATTTTCCAGACTTCCTTATTGTGCTTTTCGTTGTTCCGTTTCGAGATGCTAAAGCGAAAATACTGAATAATGCGGCTAATGCCAGGAGTAACAAGGAATAGCTTCCTGTTCATTATGAAAACAAGTTCATGGCCAACTTCTTGTTTATCCTCGACCAATTAAGAACATACATATCTGACTCTCCAGCTGAGAGCCGCATCTCATCATAGCTTAGAGATAGTTCAGATTCACACAAGTTATTTAATATATATCCTTGAATAATCACCACGAACGACCTTGGTAGGCAGTCGTCCACTTAGTGCCGAACTTCATTAAGAGGGTCCACGAAGTGTGTTATAATATATATATAAGTGTGTTAGTATATACACTTATATTAATTCGCCTCTAAATAAGTTACATACTTACCTATGTACATACTTATGTACTTTAAGAAATTAGAAAAAGTAAAGTGGTAAAGTGTAAAGTGGTCTTTTGTTTAGACCTTCTGTTTTTAATTTTTACGATACCCAACATCGATTTTTTTTATTATTAGGACAATTTTCTTGCTGGGCAGGGCCATAGAGCCCACAGATTTAAAATATGGAAAAAGATTGGAACGGCTTCTAAGCTCGGCGGCGTGTTAATCACACTTAATCGCATTCTTATTTCTGGGTCAGCATCTTTACTTATTTTTTCGCCCTGTCCCTGTTCTTCGCACAACGATTTCGGTCTCATGGAAAACGCACCACTCGTAGACGCCGACCACGCCCACTGGCGAAACGTTTTCGCATTGCCGGCATACCGTTAATATGCTTGACACATCCTTTTGCCTTTTTGGCGCGCCAGTCGCCAATAAAACTGCACTCGATGTTGCTGTTGTTGTTGTGCTATTGTTGCCGATGCCGCTGCGCTGGTGCACTAAAAGGAATAGAGTGCAAGCAAAGACACTAGAATAACAAGATGCGTAACGGCCATACGTTCGTTTGGCACTATGCAGCCACTTTTTTGGTGAAGGCCAAATTTGCTCTCTTTCCGTTCGCTCACGTTGAGAGCGTAAGAAATATAAAAATAGAATTTGCTTGCTTGTGTGAGTAAAAACAAGAGACGAGAACGCGTATATGTGTGCGTGTTGTGCTAGAAGACGATTTTCGGGCCGAAATCAATTCTGATCGAAGAAACGAATTTACATATTTCGAGTTGTGGCCAATTTCGTAGCAATATGATGAAATAAAATAAAAATTCCCTGACTATTATAATAATTATTATAATAATAATTAAAGCAAATACAAAGGAAATTATTATAACTACTGTAATTTGAAACATAAATTTTCCAAAAAGAAGACATAACATTGAGAAATAAATATTTCATAAAAATAATAATTATTTTTTAATTTCATAAAAAAATAATAATTTTATTAATAAATAATAAAAATAATAATTTTATTAATAAATAATAAAAATAATAATATTTCATAATAATATTTCATAAAAAATAATAATACGTAGTAGAAAATAAAAATTAATAAAATAAATAAAAATATGAAAACAGTTCGTTGCAAAAGTCATATCGTCAGGCACGAAGTGCGGACACAAGCACCAACAATCATTGCCTTATTAATTTTTAACACGCCGCAAGCTGAATACCCTAATGACAAGTATTCTAATATAAAGTCATTTTCGAAATTTATTTTGTGATGTACATAGATTCGTCTATTACTATTTCTAAGCTTTATTTAAATAATAATAACGTTGAGGCAATGCAAAACAAGAATTTTTCGCATGGTGCCAATTGATAAAAAATAATATAGATTTAAAGTCAACGAACTTCTAAGGTGAAGGGCATATTTTGTCAAATTTACAATACATGAGCATACGTGTGCACACATACAGTTGTATGCTATCACTGTATGCGTAGAAAAGAGCTGTTTGCTGTAGCGCTCTCCGCTCTTTCTCTCTCGAACAAAAACTCAAGAGAGCCTGGAGCCACCTCTAGAGCCACGGCCAAAAAATCGCGTGCCAAAAATTTGTATGGCCGTTACGCATCTTGTTATTCTAGTGTCTTTGGTGCAAGTCTAGTTTGACCTATAAGACATTATATTATGTCTGATCAGGAGAATTTTGACTTACCTTCAAATCACTTACAAAAACGCATCGAAGTGCGCTGAAAGCAGTTCGAAAAGTAAATGTAATCCAAATTGATTACATCGCATCAAAGTTCATATTCATATATCTAGCGGTGGACTGTGTTGCTATCGCCGTTCCTGCTCCTGCCTTGTGTGTTTGCCACGACACTTTGGACTCCGCATGCCTCAGCCTCAGCCTCAGCCTCAGACGCTTTCGCTTCTCAGACTCCTCTTTCCGGGTCAGGTTATGTACCTAACGAACCTGACACTTTCTAATTTATGGCAACTTGCTACGGGCGGCGACGTCTCTGAAATTTTCGCTGTCTAGGCCGTACTTGAAAAATTTGGCCAGCCCACAATCTGTTGCCGCTTTCTGCATCCACATCGCTTCAGCCATCCGTGAAAGGGATTAGGGATTAGGGGAGGATCGGCAGAAGCTGGTGGAACACTCCCAGCTACTGATCTCCACCTTTCAGAAGGTCCCTATTAATTTAGTTGACAAAAGGCAGCACAAAATGGTCCCGTAAAATCCAACTAGGTTTACATTTAATACAAACATGTTAAGCTTTTTAGGAAGGAAACGAGTTAGATGATGTTATACATACATCAAATTTGTATACCGGTTATATTATTTCTGTCAGCATCCAGAGCAGAAAATTTCCAATATCAATCGCATTTTTTAAAATCATTTAATTAAAAAGGAGAAAAATGTCACTTATGTCAGAAATTGTTAAACAATAAATGTAACCGTCGTGTCCCTTCAACTCAGTAACGGATAGTAAATGTCGTGAAACTCGACTACAGAGGTCACACTTGTTTTTCTTGCATTAATGGTTAGTAAGACTGTTTAAGAATATGTCACTTAAGTTTCAAACGGACATTGGGACTAAGTCGAGTCGAGTCGAGTTCGCCGACTATCAGATATCCTTTACTCAGCTAGTCCAACCGCAGTTTTGGGCGGTTTGTGGGCGTTCAAGTGGACGTGGCAAAAAGAGTTTAGCAAATTGATAGAAATGTAAAAGACTATTACAACATGGATCAAGAAACTTGCGCTGCGTCTATGTCCCTGGAAACTGTATGCTTAATCTTAACCGTTTAGCTTTCATAGTTCCTGAGATCTCGACATTCATACAGACGGACAGGGCCAGATCGACTCTGCTTTTGATCCTGATCAGGAATATATATACTTTATATGGTCGGAATAGCTTCCTTCTGCTTTTTACATACTTTTCAACGAATCTAGTGTACTCATTCACTCTATGAGTAACGGGTATAATGAACCCCAGATTCAATCCGTTTTACAAATCGTAAGTTAAAAATATTTAACTTAACTAAATGAGTTCGTGACATTACTAACTTTTAATTTGCAACCCTACCAATCTGTTCAGATGCTATTTTAAGCATACTTCGCTAGGCGGAAGTATACATATACAGTAAGATAGTGGTTATATTTTTAAGTCAAACTAATGACCCGTCAGTGGACTAATGACAACACTAAGAAATAAAAAATTATCGGAGAAATAGTTTTCACGTCTTTATTCTTTTGATCTCATTCTTCTTGCTTTCTTCTTTCTTTATTCTTTTAAGACTAAATGTTAGTGACAAAAATCTTTCTTATACTGCACTTTTGTTTTGGATATTGATTGTAAAAATGAGTGGATGTGGCTTGATGGTTTTTGCCACTCAGCATATTCTTATTGTGCTAAGTGCTAATTTTAAATTTGGTTGTCTTAAGTCAAATTTTAGTATGATTATTATTATGACAGATAGATTATTACCGATAATTTGATTACACCCAATATTCAAAGCTTAATTAATTTGTATTTCGTGCCATAATGTGGGCGGCAGTTCAGTGCTCGAAACTGATGAATTGACAATTCTGTGGGACTAAGCCGCTTTTGACACTTTACGGCAAACAGATCAACACTTTTTGCCCACCTGAGTGCAGTAGCAAAAAGATTCCCGGCTTCGACACTTTATGACGTCCATTAGTCGACGACGATGGCGACGCAGGCTGTCCATTAAGCGGATTCCCATTACTCTCATTCAATCTGTGTACCCAGCGGCCAAGGGCAACAGTTGCTGGTCGAAATGTCGGCAAAAAGAGCTGCAAAATATGTGAAAACATTTGTATACTCGGCTGGCAAATAAAAAAGCATGCGACCGGTAGCTGACAGCGAGGTGAAAAAGTGCGGTAAATGTGACCAAACGCGCACCTAATATGCAAATTTAATGAAGTAATTCAAAGGGTTCTGTTCCGGTGAGATCCCAAGCATTTTATATTAATTTGGTTGTCCTGTTTGACCAACACCTTCTCAAGCACACGGAAAATCACAAACACAACAGCAGATTTTAGTCAGGCACCAGGGAAAATCCTTCGGCGAGAGAGACCTCCAACTCTGGGTGGTGGTGTATCACCCAGTTGCCCAGCTGGTTCCGTTAATGGAATTTCCCTAATGCGAATAACCCGGTACTACTAGTCTGTTTAAGAGGTGTACGCCACTTCAAAATAAAAAATAATAATTGTATTTTTTGAAAGACTAACCATCTGAGAATACATCAAGAAAGACATGTTGAACTAGCAAATAAAGAAATATTCAACTTTGAGGTCGTATCTTATGAATCCTCGCTATAGGATTATTTTCAAGGATGGATTCGGAGTCATAGTAAAACAAAATTTGAAGGTAACATCAATGTAAATTCTTTATGCTATGCAAAATAAACCGCTTTACACTGCCACAGAGAATGCTATAGTCGAGTTCCCGACTATCAGATACCCATTACCCAGCTAGTGTGAATGCGAACGCTAAATTTCTTCATTTTTCTGGGATATCGATAGATATTAGGGAATAAAATAAGAAAAAATATAAAAATTCTTCAAAAGTGTGAAATTGACCGTTTTGGGAGCTTTGTTGGTGTAAGGAAAGTGGTTTTTGTTATACCGATATAAATTGGAACAACAAACTAGAACGTAGAAAAATTAAAATATTTTTCAAAAGTGTTTGCATGGAAGTTTTGGGTAGTTCATGGGCGTTCGAGTGGGCGTGGCAAATAATTTTTTGGCAATTCGATGGAAATTTACAAGACTAATTATAATATGAGAAAATATCAATACATTTTAATACCAGTTACTCGTAGAGTAAGAGGGTATACTAGATTCGTTGAAAGGTATGTAACAGGCAGAATTCCTTCCGACCATACACACACTTACCAAACGCATGCAAAGTCAGGCTATTAATCCTGATCAAGAACACATATGTATACTCTATATGCTTTATATGGGGATGTGAATTGTTAACATTGCGTGGGTTTCGCCACTCTGCATATTCGTATTTCTTCGGACAGTGCTGAGCATAGTGACATCACGTACTCTATGTGCCACTAAAATTGGGTTTCCAACAAGACAATGACCCAAAACACAGCAGTAGAAAGGCCAATGATTAGTTCCAAAATAAATCTGTTCCTTTTTTGGAGTGCCCTGCATAGTCCATAATTGCATAGACCTTAATTCCATCGATAATACGAAAACCTCTCAATTGTGGTTATTTTTTATTTTCTAATAAGTTAACCCTTTTTAAAAAGCATTTCAGTTCCTTTTAAGCCCCTTAAATGTACGTAGGAAACTTTTTCAAATCTACAACTCGTGATTGGGCAAGTGGCGCGTTTTCATTTATTTATCACAGCTGTACTTTATAATGTCGGAATCGCTTCCGAGTCCCACGGCTACAATTAACGAGAAACCGACCGAGGGGCGCTCCCGTGTATCGCACGGCTCTATTCGCGAGAAGATAGACACGATATAGAAGAGAGCACAAAAACAATGAAATAAATATAATATAATATATAAAAAAGATAATAATAATATAAATATAATAAATATACAATAAATAAATTAGCAAGATCTATGTATGGTTAAAAAAGTTAGAGTTGATTTCTGTAAGAGCGGCAGAGAGCCAAGAGTACAGATAATAGGATAAACGATGGGATAGTTAGATCTACAGTGATTTAAGATTATGGGTATGTAGTTTCTAGTAAATCTATTTGAATCAGAGAAGTTTAGCCGCCTAACCCACATCCGGACTGTCATCATCGCCACTAATAAAGACTGTTCCAAGCATCGTTCCACGTTTAGCTAGGGAAGGTAAATTAATTAAAAGTAGTCTTCTGGAATAGGGAGGTATTATAAGGTTTGCATTCCAATTTAGCCGCATAGTCGTTAATAAATAAGGTAAAAAGAAGCGGAAAAAAGTGGCTCCCTTGTGAGAAACCGGATGTGATTTGAAGGATGCAAGAAAGAGAACTTTTAAAGCGGACCCGTTGCGTCCTGCCATTCAGATTCGACTTTGATACCGCGTAAGAGTATCGCTCTTTAGAATATGGTACTTGGCAAATAGATCGGCTATTGTCAGATCCAACGTATTACGAATAAAATAGCGAGGAAGGGTAGGAAATTGTTTTGCGCTAAGTTTTGACGAAATTGTGAAACTGTTTCGGATCCTGTGCGAACTGGGTCATTAAGCACGGTAAAATTTAACCGAGCACTGTAATATTTAAAAAGGCTAGACTTAGAAGCGGTATTTTAAAATGTTCTATAAAGTCAGGACTTAACATTTCTTGGGTGTGTCAACTCTTTATAAAGCCAAGGGGGTTTGTTAGAGATTGACGGAACTCAAGAGTTAAACAATTTGTAATTGCTGGAGTAAAGATCGGACCAATTTAAGCCAGCTATAATATTATTTAGCCTCAAATAGTTTGCCTTGCGAAAACAAAGAGTTCGTTTAGTTGGCTTTCTGATTTTTCTTTTATTACGGTACCTATATCTCGATTGTCACTTCGAAAGTAGGATGATATAGATCGTCGGGTTGAGTAAGAGGTGCTACTCTGTACAGAAACACACTTTCAGGACTTGCCACAAGACACAGATCCAATAATCGACCAAGAGAGTTTCGAACATAATTAACTTGCGACTATGATAAGTCGAGCAAGCCGTCAATAAAGTCATGTTGTGCTATAGGGTGAAGGATATTTGATTTTTCTTCTGACGACCACATTGTGCCATGGAAAATTAAAACCAAAACATTACCAATTGGTCCTGATCGGACAGTTATTAGAGACGGATTGAATGGCGGACATATGATTTAGATATTCTGGGGATTCAGAAGAAGGCGGAATGTAATAAACATAAACATATAAACACAATTATATGGGACGCAAATGAAAGGCTATCAGAACACATCTTAGTTAGTTTGCTACGAACGCCTCTTTTTAGGAAATATTTGTTAGGAAATATTAAGACTTTATGTACGTTTTTTGAAGAAGAGATGATGAAGAGGCGGATGGTGGCCAACTTGTGACGGTAGTCCGGACTCAATATTCACTTGTGGTGGTAAGCTAATAGATACAGGTGGAATCACTGGTTGAGAAACCCAGTGCCGACAAATCGGAATCATTAGCAATCCCAAGCTGGACTCCGTCCACAACGGTTTGATCAGATTGCACCCAATCTTTTTTGTCTGCTGATCTTAGCAACATTGAGGATTTGATGCGACTGACAGCTGATCAGCTGTGGAGTTCTGTTGATCAGCGGCCTTCTTGAAACTATCTGTAGCAACGCCAAAACGGTTGATCAGTCCTCTCAAGCCTCCTTTAGTTTGGGGCATAAACGATTTCATCTCGTTCGCAATCCCCAGGCAAGTATTACAACAGTATTTATAGCCGTTACTCGTAGAGTAAAAGGTATACTAGTTCCTATGAAAAGTATGTAACAGGCAGAAGGAAGCGACCGACCGACTATATAAAGTATATATACTCTTGATCAGAATCAATAGCCGAGTCGATCTAGCC
Source organism: Drosophila mauritiana (assembly GCF_004382145.1). Taxonomy (NCBI): domain Eukaryota; kingdom Metazoa; phylum Arthropoda; class Insecta; order Diptera; family Drosophilidae; genus Drosophila; species Drosophila mauritiana. Next base: position 22,441,487 of record NC_046672.1, on the reverse strand, counting down.
ATGTCCGTTTGCCCGTATGAACGTCGAGATCTCCGGAAGAATGAAAGCTAGAAGGTTGAGATTGAGCATACATATTGTAGAGACATAGAAGCAGCGCAAGTTTGACCTATGTTGATACGCCCACTCTAACGCCCACAAAACGCACAACACTACCACACTTTTGAACAATATTTAAATTGTACGTCCTGATGAAGTTAGATGTCTTACGATGCCCAATTTAACCCCCGCAAAGCCGACCGAAAGTTTGGATTTTTCGAGTAACAGGTGTCTGATGGTCTAGGAACACGAATCAGCGTTTGAGATCAAAATAGTAAGTTGTAAGCAACTCGATATAAACATGCCTTAAACACAAGGTACTTGTTTTACATGTGCGTAAAACGCAATTATGCAGTTGCCTTTCGCCCTGCATGTTTTACAGGTGGGTAAGCACTGGGATAAACCAACATTTTTGTCTTTTGGGCCAAGACAATGGTAGGGAGTCCCTACTAGGGACAGCATGTCCGTATGCGATGGAATCGCTAAATAGAAATTCAGAGTTAATGGCGATGCTATTTAATTTAATTGTGGCGCTGCGTTGAAAGGGCAACAGGGAACAGGAAAAAATGTTGGAAGCCCAGGACTGAATGAAAAAAGGGCAAAAGTAGACGCTTGACCATTAAGATAAATGTGCGTCGGGTGAAAACGAAAAGAAAAGTATCTTCGCTTCATTTATATTGGAGGAAGGTTAAATATCAAAACATTTGTTAACTGAAAATGCGGTCAAATGTGCGCAATTTAAAATCCAACATTTGGAGTGTTTCACATTGATCAATTATATTTTTATACAGTCATCCCGCGATTGCTTATTATATGGCTTAGAATGTTTTTCAAAAACATAGAGATGTATTGCATGCAAACAAGAAACACTCCCGCTGGAATTTTAACCGTTTTATACCCGTTACTCGTAGAGTAAAAGGGTATACTAGATTCGTTGAAAGTATGTAACAGGCAGAAGGAAGCGTTTCCGACCATATAAAGTATATATATTCTTGATCAGGGTCAATAGCCAGGTCGATCTCAGGAACAAAAAAAGCTACATTCAACATACAGATTCTAGAGACATAGACGCAGAGCAAGTTTGTTGACCCATGTTGCCACGCCCACCCTGTTTGTCTTGCCCATTTTTATCTGTTTACCAAAAACACTGTGGCAACGCCCCTCCTTTCACCTACAAAACGCCCAAAACGGTCACGCCCACACTTTAAAAATTTTTTTTTTCTTATTTTATGCCTTAATATCTATCAATCTATCTATCTATTTGAATTTACACTAACTGAGTAACGGGTATCTGATAGTCGGAAAACTCGAATTTAGCATTCCCTTTTTATTAAGGTTTTTATACTTTTGTTTTATATTCTACCTTAGCTCAGCATAGCTGGATTTACATCAAAGGGCATTTCATGTCTTTAGGCCACTTCGAATAACTACAAACCGTGGGATTCGAGGGCACTCATTCTGGCATGGACTGTCATTCAATTGGTTTATTCTCATTTACCAGCCGCAATTATAACGAGATTGAACGCTTTAGTCCCCGACTATCAGATACCCGTTACTCAGCTAGTCGGTAGTTTTGGGCGGTTTGCGCGCCTTTGAGTGGGCAACATTTGGAATACTTAATCTCAACGTTCTTGCTTTTATAGTTCATATGATCTCGACAATCATACGGACGGACAGACGGACATGTCCAAAACGAGTCGGATATTGATTCTGATCAAGAATATATATTCTGTGGTCGGAAACGCTTTCTTCCGCCTGTTACATATTTTTCAACGAATCTAGTATACCGTTTTACTCTACGAGTAACGGGTATAATAATATGATATGCACATGTCAGACCAAAATTCATACGCCGTGTTGCCCAGCGCGCAATTAATACACGCACACACACACACGCATAGAGACGTTGCACTATGGGAAAATTGATCACTTGTTCTGGCCAAAATTAATACCTCCAGAACTGGGAGAGGTATTAAAATAATATTTTTCGAATTTGGTTATACTAGTACATATCTTTTATGATAGCGAAAACTGTAGGCGTGGCACTGCCCCTTATATTTTTTGTAGTTTGTAACTCCAGAACGGATAAAGGTATTTAATTTGTTTTTTTTTATGATACCAGTAATTTAGTCATATATTTATATTTAATAAACTAATTTTGTATAGGGATTTCTCTAATAGTAGTCCAAGCAAAAACAGCTAATTTCGTGGTAATGATTGCACATTAAATTATTCTACGAATAATAACCACAAAAATAATAACAAATTAATGAAACAAATCAGCAACAACCTTGTTTAACTCCCTTTTAGCTGAAATTAATACAAGCCACACTGAATAAAATTCAATTTGCAGAATAAAAAAAGACGCTAAATATTTGTATCAAGGGAAAAACTTAGCTTTGCAGACAAATTTATTTTGTGCGTGCAAGAGCTGTTTTCAACAGCTGATTTCTTTGTGAATGTTATCTTAATCGAACGACTCTTATAAAATGGTTTTTGGCCAAAAAGGGGCCAACAAAATTTCCCATAGTGCGTTAATGGGCCCTCTCGTGTATGCAACATAATTGAAAGCTGCATGCGTCAACATAATTTTCTGACAACTTTAGTTAAGCATGTAAATTAAGTTAAAAATAACGATGACATTGGTTATATAAGCGCAAATGCATGCACAGGCGGTGGTCGGGGAGGCGTGGCTTGTAAGTGGGCACTCCTTTCTGCTCCTGCTTGCACATTTTTCCTGTGGCTCTGGCGCAGGCACGACTGCTCGTAATTGGAGCGTGGAATATCACTCTTCATGTTATGACATTTTTTCGCGAGCAGCGAATTAATTGTACACCGCGAGAAATTGTATCCTTGCAGCATACCTTATGAGTCCCTTAGAAAAGAACATTTCGTGTATAACGGAATATTCTCAGCATTTATTTTTGAGAACTTGGTTAACATTAAATTTAGTTATTAAAGCCGTTTGGTTTGTGCAAAAGTACAGTCTAAAAGTTTTTCGGTTCGACCGATTGAAAAAGTACTAATTTCGGAAAGTGCATTTATCTGACTTGAGACTCGCAGGCAGTTCCACGCTGCACAGAAACAAGTGTAAATGGGTCATCCACCACAATGTTGCGGTTACGGTTGCACCACCCAACGCCTTACCATCAGCCACCTCCGCAGTTAAGCGGCAACAACAGCATTAGCAAAATAAGGAAAACGAAAATGGAGACGCCAAGGTGACGCGCTGCCTGAAAATACAACACACTCAAACACGACGCCACCCGCACACCCACAGATCCACGTTGAATACCTGGCCTAAAAGCCAGAGCGAGGACCGTAAATCGCACCCTACACCCTGCTCCTGTTGCACAATTTCCAAGGCTTGCGCGCTGCTTCTGTTGCCACTTTTGGCAAGACAAACAATAAAACGAAGAATAATCGAAACATTTTTCAAAAGTGTGGGCGTGGCAGTTCTGGTCGGTTTGTGGGCGTTAGAGTGGGCGTGGCAAAAAGTTTTTTAGCAAATCGACAGAAATTTACAAGACTAATAAAAATATGAAAAAATATTAAAACATTTTTCAAAGTGGGTGTGGCAGATTTGAGCGGTTTGTGGGCGTTATTCAACACTCTAGCTTTGGTTCATACGGACAGACGGGCATGGCCAGTTCGAGTATTGATCCTGATCAAAAATATATACTTTATTCGCTCGGAAACGCTTCCTTCTACTATTCAACGAATCTAATTTACTCTACGAGTAACGGGTATAACAAGAAAATGGAGTCCGTGGGAATTAAAATTCCGTCATTATCCAGACCATTGCACCATCAGCCCCTTCTACTTCGTTCACTTTTTCTAAAAACTAACATCTAACAAAATGTAGGCTTTCCTTCGCATCCCATATAATTGTTTTAACAGAGACTTGGTTAAAGTCGGAGATACTTAACTCTGAAGCCTTCCCAGGTATGTATACAATACACAGGTATGCTCGTCCATCCAGACAGGGAGGTGGAGTCTTAATTGCGGTTAGGTGAGTTAGATGAGTTACTTTTTGACGAGTCCCGTAAATTAGAATTCGTATGCGTAAAGCTGTAACTTTCCGATGATCTGTTTATATTGCGTGCTCTTACATTCCGCCTTCTTCTGAATCCCCAGAATATCTAAATCATATGTCCGCCATTCAATCCGTCTCTAATAACTGTCCGATCAGGACCAATTGGTAATGTTTTGGTTTTAATTTTCCATGGCACAATGTGGTCGTCAGAAGAAAAATCAAATATCCTTCACCCTATAGCACAACATGACTTTATTGACGGCTTGCTCGACTTATCATAGTCGCAAGTTAATTATGTTCGAAACTCTCTTGGTCGATTATTGGATCTGTGTCTTGTGGCAAGTCCTGAAAGTGTGTTTCTGTACAGAGTAGCACCTCTTACTCAACCCGACGATCTATATCATCCTACTTTCGAAGTGACAATCGAGATATAGGTACCGTAATAAAAGAAAAATCAGAAAGCCAACTAAACGAACTCTTTGTTTTCGCAAGGCAAACTATTTGAGGCTAAATAATATTATAGCTGGCTTAAATTGGTCCGATCTTTACTCCAGCAATTACAAATTGTTTAACTCTTGAGTTCCGTCAATCCCTAACAAACCCCCTTGGCTTTATAAAGAGTTGACACACCCAAGAAATGTTAAGTCCTGACTTTATAGAACATTTTAAAATACCGCTTCTAAGTCTAGCCTTTTTAAATATTACAGTGCTCGGTTAAATTTTACCGTGCTTAATGACCCAGTTCGCACAGGATCCGAAACAGTTTCACAATTTCGTCAAAACTTAGCGCAAAACAATTTCCTACCCTTCCTCGCTATTTTATTCGTAATACGTTGGATCTGACAATAGCCGATCTATTTGCCAAGTTTTTTAAACAACATATTTTTCGTTACCATATTCTAAAGAGCGATACTCTTACGCGGTATCAAAGTCGAATTTAATATTTTGTCCCACTCTTCGCCAGGTCCCAGGTTCAATTATATCACCATGTCATCACGGTTTTATAAACGCAGATAAACATGGACTAACCTTTTGGAGCTAACTCCCTTTATAATACTGGGCTTCAAAATTAATCTTCAAACAGATGTCATCTACACTACTTTAGTAGTAGTACATAAGGCATTCCTTTCTAGTAAGGAAACTTGATTTAGTAGTTGATCTTCTAAATTGGATTTTAGGTAATCTCCCTCTTTAAAAGTTCTCTTTCTTGTATTCTCCGAGTCACATCCCGTGTCCCACAAGGGAGCCACCTTCTTCCGCTTTTATTTTTTTACCCTATTTATTACCGACTTTCCTCTAGTAGTAAGTACGCATGTTAAATAATGCCTCCAGCATAAGGACTTTTCCTGCCAATTGGACTTTCCGATCTAGATAACTTTCAAATATGGTGCTGTGATAACGTACTTATCTTAAATGGCTCCAAGTGTAGTTTATGACCTTTCGTCGTGTCAACCCAATTCACACGACTTTCACTCTAAGGGGGTGCTCCTTGGACAGAAAAAAAACGAAGAAAAATCTAAACCTTATTCACTTTCGATAGAAATTTACAAGACTAATAAAATTATGAAAATATATGTATGCAAGAACCCAAAAAAAATCAACAAAAATATATGCAAAGGAGTGGCGTTGATACAGTGTTTTTGGCAAATCGATAAAAATGTACAAGGCTAATAAAATTATAAAAAAATAATATCAAAATATTTTTCAAAAATGTAGCGTGGCAGTTTTTGGTTTTATGGCGTTACAGTGGGCGTGGCAGCATGGGGCAACAAACTTGCGTCTTTGTCTCTAGAATCTGTATGCTGAATCTCGACCTTCTAGCTTTTATAGTTCTTGAGATCTCGATGTTCGTACGGACAGATCTTTACATGGCCAGATCGACTCGATCCTGATCATATATACTTTATATGGTCAGAAGCGCTTCCTTCTGCCTGTTACATACTTTTCATAGGATCTAGTATACCCTTTTACTCTACGAGTAACGGGTATAAACATATTTGCATATAATGTTCTAACAGACATTATTCTAATGTATTTTTTTGGCCGCATGTGCCTATCTCTTGTTTACTCCTTAGGGTTTCAATGATTACGCATTAGGTCCATGCTCTTCTCTCTGGTTGCGATTTTGTTCTCCGTTTATATGGTCCCCGTGGAAGACAGTAGCTTGTGGGTGTGAAAACAATCTTAACCATAGGCATAACTTGTATCTTGAGGATTAATCGTAACTTTGTAGCCTTTATAGTCCCCAAAATTTCGACGTTCATACTGACGGACGGAGTTACAACTATGGGCATCCAGATGAAATATAACAATATGAACATTTATTTTTAATATGGTCGGATAATGCATTACAAATACTTTCGTTATTTTACAGTCTCAATGTACTTTTTAGAAGGAACTAAGAGTGAAAACATAGAAACCATCACAGCACTCGTTCGTTGAAAATCATATCATTATTACTTTGTCATTTTCTTCAAACAGATTTCGTCTTTAGCGAAAGAAAATTATTATCCTGTCAGTAAAAATTCTGCAAATGATGCGGGCCCACTGCTGTTTGTAAATAATTAGTAATTAACGGGACAATCAGCATTGCAGCGCCCAGAGTACCGCTTTAGAGTCAGCTCCTTCAGTAACAGAATGGATCACACAGATCAGGAGGACCTGCTGGCCTTCGAGCGTCGGCTGGCTGAGGTGGTAAACACCGAGAAACGGAGTTCATTTCGCTGGCGCTTTGTCCTGGGCGCCATCTTCGCCTGCTCGGCGATCAGTGCCTGTCATTGGGTTCGGGATGCCAAGGAAAGCGAGTCGGTGGTGTTCAAGATACTGTCCAGTCACAGCGCCTTTGCCTTCTCCCTGGCAACCATATGCCTGCTAGTCTTATATGGAGTCAATCACGCCGCTAAGCAGGACCCCAGCATCCTGCGGGACACCCGAGAAATGCTGTCTCCGTTCCGTCTTAACATTGATAATCAGGGACGTCTCATCCTCGTTCCACCGCAGACAGAGTAGCTGAATATACATCCCCAAAAACACATTTTTATTGACTGCGTTCCCAGTTGATGCCAGTCAAATAAATGATCCTCATAAATAATAGGGTATTTGTGGAAATGTTAAGTCGGACTAGGTATTGCACACCATAATAAATTTCGAGAGGTGGCTTCTTGAAACTAATTGTTTGCGCTGCCAGCTTTTTGCCAGCTTAATTTTCCATTTAAGGCTCAGCTTTACGTTTGGAAACGTTATAAATTTTATTTCAAGTTAATTTGCGCTTAGACTTAGACTAGACGACAATAAAAAAAAGGTTCGCTGACAACAATGCTTAGCGATCAAGAATCGAAGAGTGGACTTAAAAACGACCGCCGCTGCCGGCTGACATGCATTGCGGCCCTAAATTATATTAGAATAGAATAGTTGTAGTGGAAATAACATTGTTTAGTATTAAGTATCTACAGAATTCCACTTTGCTGTTAAGAAATTGGCTTCGATTGGAGTTGGCTGCTGTCGACACTATGTAATCGTTTCTGTTATAATTCCGTTCTGCTATTCGCTCTGCAGTTAAGTGACTTATTAACATTCGCTTTCATAACTTAAACATATCGCATCGAAGCTGAATCTCGCTCGCTGTAATGGAATGTACAGTATATTTCGGGAATTTTATTTAAACGTAGAATCGAAAGTGAAGTGTCTAATGCAATATTACACGTAGAGCAAAAGGGTATACAAGATTCGTAAAAAGGGGGACATGTATGTAACATGGAGTAAGGCTGAAGGCTGGCAACAACCCGGTTGGCAGCGCTGTTGAGCAGCAACATGATTGTCGGAAATCGAAGTTATCGACAATCAGTCATCGAAGGAACGATCGCAAGGCAGTAGTGGAGTGGAAGTCAGCGTTGCAGTCAGTCGAGTTCTCAGCAGCAGTCGTTCGGTCACAAACTAAGAATACTTTATATAATTACCGCATTTAGAATTAAACTAATAATTAAATTAATAATAAACAATAATAATAAACAATCTTACATGGGGGCTCGTCCAGTCTTAAATCGGTTATATGAAGGTGCAGTTGTTTAAAGAAAAAAGACATTGTTGTGTGCGTGGGTATAGTCTTTAAAAGTTGTAAAGTTGTGGCTATATCTATTGCATTTAAAGTTGGAAAAATCAGTTGTACAGATTTTGTTTGAACACAAGTCGGTAAAAGTCGGGAAAGCTGCTAGAGAGAACTGATAAAGTTGAAATTGTCGTGTGCGTGGATTTAGTCTTTAAAGTTGTAAAGTTATGGCTACGTCTACTGCATTGAAAGTTGAAAAAATCGGTTGAACTCATACAGACTCAAGTCGTTTTGCTGTTGTGGAATTTAAAACAATTAAATTGCAAAGGTGGTGAAATTCGTTTCTAACGAAAATCAAAATTTGTCTTTTAACCGGTGGCGCCGTCTGCAAAATCGACTACCGTCGCGCCGTTAGAACATTGTCGTTGTTTGCTGGTGTTAGTGCCTTGTCGCGGAATGTTCACACGTACACCACCTACAAATAAAAAACTTAACACCGACCAAATACAAGCAATTCTAGAGAACGAAAGCGAGGACGAAAGCAGAAAAGAAAAAATGAACGAAGAAGATCAAAAGTTGGCGCCTGTAGGAGAAGCAGAGGCAAAGAAGCAGAATAAAGACGCTTGTGCTAAAGTCGAAGAGAAATTTGAACAAATGATGAATACTCTAACCCAGAGCATGTTGGCAAAATCTAAACAAGAGGGGCAAGTAATTATCGCTGCAGAAAAATTTGAAAAAGTTGTAAGTGACTGTGATGGCAAATCCATTCCTATTAAAAAATGGTTTGAAATTTTTGAGAAAAATGCCGAGGCATATGAACTTTCGGAGAAACAAAAATATGTTCAAGCCAGAAGTAAGATGATTGGATCAGCAGAACTTTTCTTAGAATCTGAATGTGTCAGTGGATACACTGAACTCAAAGAGTTACTAATTGAAGAATTTTCAGGCAGCTATAATAGCGCCGTTATTCACAAAAAGTTGCAAGACAGGAAGAAGAAGAGGGAGGAAACTCTACACGACTATTTGTTACAAATGAAGAAAATAGCAGCCTTAGGTGAAGTTGAAACAGTTGCTTTGATAACTCATATCGTAAACGGCCTCGACATTAAAAAGGAGTATAAGGGTGCTATGCTCCGTTGTAAAACTCTTAAGGAATTAAAGCAAGAATTCGAAATCTACGAGAGTCTGAATATTGTTGACAAGCCGAATATTCAACCAAAACCAAAGCAAATTACACAAGGTGTAAAAGCAGATCACTGCTTCAACTGTGGTTCGAGGGAACACAAACGAAAGGATTGTACACTTCCTACCAAATGTTTCAGCTGTAATCAAGAGGGCCATATCTCAAGCAAGTGTCCGGAAAAAGTAAACAGCATGCGCATTCACGTTGATAGTGCACGAACAAAGCCAGTAATCATAAATGGGATTATCATCAACTGTCTGGTGGACACAGGATCAGATGTGACCATAATTAAAGAAGCTATATTCAAGAAGATGAAAGATGTTGATTTAAACCGCACTGCAACAGTATTGCGAGGTTTGGGAAATGCCTCAACACAGCCGATTGGATGCTTCAGAGCATTAATCAAGACCGACCAGGTGGAAGCAAGCCACAACGTTTTAGTCGTCCACGATTCTAAATTCAGTTGCGATGGAATAGTGGGACACGATTTTATCAGCAAGTTTTGTCTTATCTGTAGTGCAGAAGGCTATACTTTTCTTGACCTGGAAGCAGATAAAAAACAAGCGGTTGAGTATTCCCAAATGTTTAATATTTGTGAAGAATCTTCTTTTACAGTTGCACCACAATACCGAGAAGACGTTGAACGCATGATAGAGAGAACATACGAAACACCACCCAAGCAGATAAAGCAATGTCCAGTCGAACTCAAAATTATTCCCGATGGCGTGATTAAACCCTTTCGCCATGGACACACCCGACTATCTGAAGAAGAAGCTATAGCTGTAAAGAAGCAGGTAGAGGAATGGGTCGAGCAGTCAATCGTCCGTAAATCTACATCAAATGTTGCCAGTCGCATAGTCGTTGTCAAGAAAAAGGATGGTACCCTACGCGTTTGCGTGGACTATAGAAAATTGAACACCATGGTTCTGATGGATTGTTTTCCGGTACCCATAATGGAGGAGGTGCTTGAAAAACTGCAGAGTGCCAAATGGTTTACAACCATGGACTTACAGAACGGATTTTTTCATGTGGCCGTAGAAGAAGCCAGCAAGCCGTACACAGCATTTGTTACCCGAGAAGGCTTATTCGAGTTTAACAAAGCGCCCTTTGGTTTTAAGAATTCCCCAGCAGCGTTTATACGGTTCGTTCAATTTATTTTTCAAGAACTAATCAATTCCAATATAATGCAGCTATATATGGATGACATAATTGTATATGCCGCTACCCCAGAAGAATGCATGGAAAAGACGGAAATGGTACTTAAGAGAGCTGCAGAATTTGGTCTAAAAATAAAATGGAAGAAGTGCAACTTTATGCAGAGGCGAATTCATTTCCTGGGACATATTATCGAAGGTGGACAAATATGCCCTGGAAAAGAGAAAACATCAGCAGTGAATTCCTTTGGAACACCTCAGAATGTAAAAGCCGTTCAAGGATTTCTGGGTCTCACAGGATTCTTCAGAAAATTCATACCTGGATACGCCCAAATTGCGAGACCACTGACGGACCTATTAAAAAAAGATGCCATTTTCAACATTGGACCAGTAGAGCAGCAGTCGGTGAATAAGCTGAAAGAGATTCTGGTAAACGAACCAGTATTGAGGATCTACTCACGAGAAGCAGAAACCGAACTTCATACAGATGCCTCTAAGGACGGGTTAGGAGCCGTTTTATTGCAGAAGTTCGAAGGCAGTTTTCACCCAGTCTGCTTTTGGAGCAGAAAAACTACAAAAGCCGAATCAAATCGTCATAGTTACTACCTTGAAGTAAAAGCCGCATACTTAGCTCTGAAAAAGTTCAGACACTATTTATTGGGAGTCCCTTTCAAGCTCGTCACGGACTGTGTCGCATTTAAACAAACAACAAAAAAAGCAGATGTCCCAAGAGAAGTTGGCCCATGGATTCTCTATATGCAGGATTTTAATTTTCAACCCGAACATCGTGCAGGAGAAAGAATGAGACACGTTGATTTTTTAAGCCGCCATCCCCAAGCATGCATGATGATAACATCCGAGTTGACAGCACGTATTAAAAAGTCGCAGCAGAACGATTATTCAATTAGAGCAATCCTGGAAATTCTAAAAGATCGTCTATTCCAACCCTACAAGCTAAAAGGTGGCCTGTTGTATAGTATGGTCAATGGCAATGAACTACTGGTTGTCCCTGCACTAATGGAGAGGGAGGTGATTCAAAGCGCACATGAAGTTGGCCATTTGTCGTTGCAAAAGACGAAGCATAGCATACAGCAGCAATTTTTTATTCCTCATTTGGAATACAAGGTAAAAAAGCTAATTTCTAACTGTATAAAATGTATCATCCACATCAAAAAGTTGGGAAAGCAGGAGGGATATCTAAATTGCATAGATAAAGGAGACGCACCGTTGCACACACTACACATCGATCATTTGGGGCCAATGGATTCATCGGCCAAACAGTATAAATACATTCTGGCAACAGTCGATGCGTTTTCAAAGTTTGTCTGGTTATTCCCAACCAAATCAACCGGACAGGAAGAAGTGGTCAAGAGGCTGACCGACTGGTCAAACATTTTTGGTTTCCCTAAGCGAATTGTTAGCGACAAAGGAACGGCCTTTACGAGTGGTGCGTTCGAACAATTTATGAGCAGCCATAACGTGGAACACGTCTGCACAACTACTGGAGTGGCCAGAGGCAACGGCCAGATAGAACGAGTAAATCGTTTAATTTTGGCAATAATATCAAAGCTGTCTTCAGACGAACCGTCGAAGTGGTACAAATATGTGCCTGAGGTACAAAAGGCGATCAACTGTCACGTGCATTCATCACTGAAGCTGTCACCATTTGAGGTCATGTTTGGCACCAAGATGTACACCCGAGTTGAGGATAGGTTACTGGAACTGCTCCAAGAAGAAGTGGTCTGTCAATTCAACGAGGACCGCTATGAGATGAGACAGCTGGTAAAACGCAACATCGAGCAGGCGCAGAAGGACTACAAGCGCAATTACGACAAAAAGCGCCGAGCTGAATACAAATACAAAGCAGGTGATCTGGTTGCAATTAAAAGGACCCAATTTGTAGCTGGCCGCAAGATGGCAAGCGGGTATTTAGGTCCATACGAAGTCACAGGAGTCAAAGACAATGGCAGATATGACGTCAAAAAAGCAGCAAACGTCGAAGGACCCAATGTCACATCCACCAGCTGTGACAACATGAAGTTGTGGAAGTACATAGCCGAAAATGCAGACCTATTGTCATCCGGGTCGGATGATGATGATCAGGAGGGCCGAATGTAACATGGAGTAAGGCTGAAGGCTGGCAACAACCCGGTTGGCAGCGCTGTTGAGCAGCAACATGATTGTCGGAAATCGAAGTTATCGACAATCAGTCATCGAAGGAACGATCGCAAGGCAGTAGTGGAGTGGAAGTCAGCGTTGCAGTCAGTCGAGTTCTCAGCAGCAGTCGTTCGGTCACAAACTAAGAATACTTTATATAATTACCGCATTTAGAATTAAACTAATAATTAAATTAATAATAAACAATAATAATAAACAATCTTACATGTATATATATAAGATTATACATACTATAATCTTGAACACAACCACTAGCTGCTGAATCGATTGAGCCATGTTCGTTCGTCTGTTCGTATAAAAATATAGAAGGTTGAGCTTAAGCGCGCAGATTCTAGAGAAGTAGCGCAAGATTTTTTCAAAACGTTGCCATCCCCAAAACTGCCCCAACACTTTTGAAAAAGGTTTTGATTTTTGTTCATTCAATTATTTTTTTGATATGCCAACAAATAATGTTTCCCAGATCTTTACAGACATTCTGTCGTCTTGGTTAGTGATCCCAATCAAAAATATAAAGTTTCTTTCTGATTTTAGTGAAGCCTACGAAGTGCATAAATTCAAACATTTGTCTGTGAATATATATATATACATATAATACAGCCTGGCTTCATTGATATTTCAAACCTTATTATAACGGTTATCTGACAGTCGTTGTACTTGCAGTGTCCTTCACTGCTGCTATGTGGCAGCAGCAGAGATACAACTCAGAGAGCACAACTCATCATAACCCGCCAGTGGTGAGGAGGCAGCTACCCTCAGCGGTAGAAGCGGAGCGAGTCGGAGTGCGTTGCACGCATATGCAAAGCTACGATTATGTATGCCGGAATTCATGGAGTTTTAAAAGTTTCAAGCCCATAAGCCACAATGCCCACGTCTCACACAGCTTGACATTTATTATCAGGCGCTCGCCGACCCACTGCGCCGCTTTGTACACCCTAGCAAAGGGTATTTTATTTTTTGAAACCCTTGAATTATAATATCTGTCTACTATTTTCTCTCTGTATTCCCCATTAACACGGGGAGTACGAGAAATATGAAAAGCAGCCACGGCAGCTAAGTCCTAGATCGGTCAGTAATCAGATCTGAGTTCTTGGTGTCTTTCGTCAAACTCATTTCGCAAGTTTTTCTGGCGAGAGCTTAGTAGGGTAGGCAAACTCTTTTATTTCACTATTTCGGGCCGGAGTAAATAAGTGAGAGATATGTGACGCCGGGTAGGAAGAAGAATGAGGGTCGGAGTTCGTTTGCGGTCTATGGCCGTCAACGGGCGCCGGACAGACACATTTGCATGCCCGGTTGGTTGTCCAGCGTACGTGTTACTGAAGGCCTTTTGATTTCGCCAGCAGGGCTTGGGCGTAGCTCGCATATTACCAAGTCCGCACACGTTTCTGGGAAATAAGCATTTTCGCTAAATGTTTTGTAAATGTTTCCGCTTACAACTTTATAATTAATTGACGCTGCAAAGAGCGGAAGCGGAAAAGCGGAGCCTTGAAAGGCCCGCGCAAATTACGCCAGTTGAGCGGATTGCCCATAGCGATATGACTGAGGAACTCCGGTGGGCCATCCGAAAAGGGGCTTATAAAGGGCTCGGAAGCCGATGCACTATGGGGCATTTGGCCTGTTTTTTTACAAAAATTAATAACTCCTAAACTACTGGAGATATTTGGATGATTTTTTTTATGTGTTACACATGCCTCCAGGAATATTTTGGAAAAGTGGGCGTACCCCCAACTCCGCCCCAATTTTTTATTTTTATTTTTTTTTTTAATATTATATTTTTAAAGTTAATTTTTAATTTCAATATTGTATACAAATTCATAATCGTCTTCGTCTTTACAATCAATAGAGTCTGAAGAATCGGTGTCAGGTTCAAATTCGCAAGTTAACATTTGAAATTCAAATTTTGAATGACTTCTGGTGGAAGAGGTAGTCGCTTATGTTTTCGAACGCGCCTCTTTATATTTATTGATGATATTATGGGATATTATTTATATTTGCCTTGGCTGGGTTCAAAAAAAGAATTTTAAGTATGTCTGCAAGATCCAGCAGGCCGCGCTTCCGTGCAGCTAGCATTGCAGCTTGACCCAAAAGACGTTCGTTGTGATTCTGCGCCCATACGAGTTCATCTGCTTGCTGTCTTCGGCCACTCAAACTTTTTAAATAATATTACGTTTTCGGGCATCCAGCTAATTTCCTTTCCTTTTTATTTTTCTCTTTTACCTTCAGGACTAGGTGTTCTTCTAACCACTTTGAAAAAACTTTCGAAAATTCATATATTTTTCGATTGCATTTTCTCCAATTTCGCAAAATATTGACTGAAAACATTCGTTATTATTACTATTCGTTAATCGTTCATTAAAGTCTAGCTTGCTATCAGAAAAATGCCCACTAATAAAAGCGCAAAAAGAATTTTCCTTTTGACGAACACCCTTTTGCTTGCGCCACACTTCCAGCAGGGCAGCATTGGCAATCGAGATATTGCTCCCTAAAAAATGAAATTTTTCAAAAACCCGTTAGGGTTAGGTTTGAACACACTACAACATGAATATAAGCACTTACTGAACAAATTTGAACAAATTTTTGTAGCTCTATTCAAAGTTGAAATTTGTTTCAAACAACTACATGTTGACACCACTTGCTAAATGTACAAATTGTTGGAAATAGGCGCACAAAATAAACAATATATTAATAGAAACACATAATAAAAACCTAAAGATTGATTATCCATTTCAAATTATACTCTTCTTCGTCTTCTTTTTAAATTTTAACACTTTGAAAGTTAAGCTAAATTCTGCGCGCATTTCAGCCACGTCGTATATGTTCGTAACAGCCGACTTTAACAGCTGTTATTATAACAGTACACTGTTAAAATTACTTTTGCCGTCTATAACATAGTAGTTTGACGTATTTCCAATGTATTAATACTAAAATACTTCAAATTTGTATACTTGTGAAAAACACATTTTTGTAAAAGAAACAGGCCAAATGCCCCATAGTGCGATGGAGAGACGAAAAACTTTAATTGATTATCCATTTCATTACTTTTTGCTTGGTCTCAAAAAACGCAAACAAATAGTGTGAGCATGACAGTTTTGGGCGGCTTAAAGGCGTTAGAAGAGACGTGGCCAAATTGTCTTTGGTATACCGATAGCAATTAACAAAACAAACAAAAATTTCCACTGTCACGGCCATACTGTTATGTTTTGATTTTTCTTCTTGCCAATTTTTACCTGTATACCAAAAACATTTTGGCCACGCCTCTTCTCGCGCCTTTAATTAATTTAAGTAATCTCATTAATTATATACTTATCTGCCTGATGCGCAGTCCGTTTTCTTTAATGTTAATGTAATAACAATTTCATGGAAATTGAAAATATACATTTAAATCCTCACAGTTTCAAAAATTGTCTTGTGCCAGAGTGGGATTTTAAAATGTTTATTGGCGATATAAATGATCTGACGAAGTACTATAGACGAGGTCCCCAGTTAGTGTGAATGCGAACGCGAAATTTCATAATTTTTCTGCGATATGGATAGATATGAGAATATAGATGAGAACAAATTTAAAAATTGTTTAAAAGTGTGGGCGTGTCCGTTTTGGGCGTTTTGTAGGTGTGAGCAGAGGCGTGGCCAAAATGTTTTTGGTATACCGATATCAATTAACAAGACAAACAATAAAACGAAGAAAAATCAACATATTTTTCAAAATTATGGGCGTGACAGTTTTAGCCTGTTTGTGGACGTTAGAGTGGGCGTGGCAAAAAGTTATTTGGCAAATCGTTAGAATTTTACAAGACTAATAAACATATGAAAAATTATCTCAACATTTTCCCGAAGTGTGGGCGTGGCAGTTATGGGCGATAAAGTGGCAAAAAGTTCCTTGTCAAATCTACAGAAATACAAGACTAATAAAATGAAAATAAAGACTAATAAATTAAATGAAAAACATTATACAGCTATAGAGTTCCGGGTGAGACTCAAAGTTGGCGTGGTAGGCATCCTCTAATATTCGAAGCGAATATTCGGGGCTACCGAAAGCAGCGGTGCCCACTCAACACTCAACACCTGGGTGAGGTAAAAGTTTACGGCCAGTGCTTCCTGTTGACCCAGGACTCCACTTTTGGGATCAGCCTGAGAGTCCAGCGTGTGTAGAGCACTTGGGCTGTTACAACGCCCGTCAGCAACCTCCGATTGCCTCGCTTTTGACCTCTCGTGTTTGGAAGCCTTCTCGACAGAGACCCAGCAGTAGCTCTGGCCTTTTTGTGGGCGTACTCGCGGTGTTCTCGGAACGAAAGGCGGCGTGTCGAGCATGATTTTATCAAACGTTTCCACGTCACTGTCCCCAACTTGGATGCGTGCTGCCTCCTGCTCGAGATAAGGACGGAATCCGTTTTTCGACAGCCTTGATCACTGTGTTTACAGCTGCTTCAGCGCCGGACAACTACTTTGTGACCACTGCACACTGTATATTACTATACTATAACTATAACTATATATTATGAAAGAGCATACATTAGGGACACGAAAACGATATTTAAAAACATATAAGTTGCAACACTGCATTTTTATGCGATATCGAATTCATATGTTGGATCAGCTGTTTGTTCAAGCAAAATTGGCGCGAAGCTTTTACCCACCTTTGTGATTCTGTTAAAAATACACCTCGTATCCAAATATTTTCAAATAAAATGGAACATAAGGGTCAAGGTATGATTTATATAGATATAACTTACTGATCTAGAATTATGTGCTCCATGTTGTAATTGTTGTTGTCTTTGTTAACGTCTTATTTTAAGAAAAATATAACTAAAGTGTTCCGCTATTGTGGAGTAAGAAATGATTTGTGCCAACTTGTGCCAAAAACTAATAACTAATGTGTTTACTCAAATTGTAATTAAATTGATGTTAGCAACGCCTTTTGCCTAAGTTTGCCTATGCTCTTTATATTTTGCCGTTTAAGACAAGTTTGAGATTAGCCGATCGGTTCTGCTGTATGAATGGATCAAAGGAGATCGAAATGACAAAGCCTTAGTTGACTGGGTTGTTGGCGAATTTAAATTAAATGATATTACTATTGACGAGAAATTAAAAATCGCTAAGCAAATCAGAAGCTTTCACCTATGTATAATGAGCAAACGGATAGCAACGGATCTGGCCTACCTCGCATGAGCGAGGCTTGGTTGAACGTGTTGAGCATCAGGTATAACATGATGTGTCGTCGATGATCATCCCATGGTACCAATTTGGGCTCGGGGGGCCCCCCTTTCGGCTCCGACAAGCCCGGACTTGGGGACACCCGATGTTTTTACCAGTTTCGGCTTTTCAGCCCGGGAATGGCAACCCGTTCGCCGCTCCTTGGTGTATCCTTTCCTGCCGCGTTTGGAAGAGACTGCCAGCGTACCGCATACACAGTCTCATTGTCTCTCGCGGACATCCCAAACGCCATTTGTGCGTCTTATTCCGAGCCCGATGAGGTCTCGCAAATCCGCATAAAGGAGGCATAACACGTGTTGCCAGTCTTCACAATCCGCACCTCATAGACACGCGGGTCAATCATACGGTACCAAATAAATGGACCTCTGATGGATGCCTCAGGGCAACCTCGTGTTACCGGAACAGTCACATCACCATACCTGCTGACTAAACTTGCACTCCTGCCAGAGAAGACGCTTCTCCACAAGCCGGCTTCTCGGCAGCCGGAGTCGATGAGTCGTCTCATCACGACATTCCACTCCACGTCGAAAGATCCTTTGAAGTCCGCGAAGATCCCGATGATATATTGTGCCGGGCTGGCAGCAACAGTGCTCACAACGTGTCTCCGAGCACACGGCTTTTTCTAATAATCTTTTATATTTACATAAAGTTCCAAATGGTATGATTATATTTAAAAGAACTATATTTAAAAGAACAAATGCATTGCGAGCATGAGTTCTACAAAATTTTAGGGACACCAGAAGATTAAAATTCTACGGCAGGCTAACTTTTTATACCCGTTATTCGAGGAGTAAAAGGTTATGCTAAATTCGTTGAAAACTATGAAACAGGTAGAAGGAAGCGTTTCCAATCGTATAAAGTATATACATGTACATATATTTTTCGAGATCCCAGGAACTATACAAACTAGAAGTTAATGACTAAGCATACAGATCCTAGAGACAAAGACGCAGCGCAAGTTTGTTGACCCATGTTGTCATTTTTTAATATTTTTTCTCATTTTATTCCCCAATATCTATCGATACCCCGGAAAAATGATGAAATTTCGCGTTAGCATTTCCACTAGCTGAGTAACGGGTATCTGATAGTAGCAGAAGTCGACTATAGCATTCTCTTGTTTTTATTAATTTCTCGGTAATTTTATTCGTAAAGTAATATAATATGCAGTCACTACCTCGAAATGATTAATTTTCCTTGGACTGGAAGGTGCATGCGAAATTAAATAATACGCAAATTAGTTAATTAAATATAAGGGGCGGGGCCACACGCACAGTTTTTGGGATTGTCATTGACATGGTCTAGTGTAACAACATAAAGCTCCGAAAATTCTCTCACCTATCCCATGGGCCTGGAGATCGGTGCTGGATAGCGGTCCATGGGCCTCGGGAGATTTCTCTTCAACGGGTAAGTGTTCGAGACGGCGACGCCAGTGTTGGTCATCACCCTACACGTTGGCTCAATTTTGGAATTTTTCCGGGAGCGCCAACGCGATGCTCCCGTCTTAAAACTTCCCCTTTACACTCGGCCTTGGTGTTTATTTTAAATTCCTTTCCCCCCCTCTACAGCAAGTGACACAATCCGCCCAACGCATGATATTTCTAAAAAATATACGCAATTTCAGTCACTTTATTGGTTGCGCACGATATTTTCATCATTATCGTAATGATATTCCGGGACGGACTTAGAAGGGCTCTCCTAACGGCTTAATGGTCAGCTCGTGCACCTGGACATGTGCGGGTGTGCCAAGCACGTACATGATGCCCGCGGCGATGTCATCCGGTTTTAGCATCGGCAAAATACCGTAGCCGGCGGGCAGAATCTCCGTATCGGTCACACCTGGAGTGATGCTCTAGACAAAACAGGAGATAAACAACTTGTAGACTTGTTGGTTAAAAAAGAGTTTACTTTCTTAGTTGATACCCGTTAGTCATTCGACTTATGTACATATACTTATACGTACAAATAATCTATTCAAGGAATTTTGTTTTAATAGCACAACCTTATAAAAATTCGTTAATCATAAAATTTAAACTTTACACCACCAAATTCACTGATAACAAATTTTTTCATATCAAAATATCGAGTTCCCCGAATATCAGATACCGGTAAAATGATAACAAATTAAACATGAGAGAATGCTATAGTCGAGTTCCCGACTATCAGATACCCATTACTCAGCTAGTGGGAATGCGAACACGAAATTTAATAATTTTTCTGCGATATCGATAGATATGAGAATATAGATGTGAAAAAATTTTAAAATTATTTAAAAGTGGGCGTTAGAGTGGACATGGCAACATTACTAAACAAACTTCCGCGACGTCTATAACTCTGGAATCAGCATGCTTAATCTCAACTAGCTCTTATAGTATCTGAAATCTCGACGTTGATACGGGCGGACATGACTGTGATCGTGATCAAAAATATATATATGTATACTATTTGACCGAGAATAAAATTCGCTATGGCTATAGCTGCAAGTAAATTCACCATTATTATCATATTTGTATGAACTATTAACTACCATAGCTATTAAACAACATTCACCCCTTTGCCTTTGTTTCTTAGCATGGCAGTTTAGATCCCAAAATTTAACGTTTAGAGTCTACCTACATAGTGCACACTGTAGTGTGCTCAAAATGGATGTATCGATAGCTGCCAATTATGTACATTTTGAAATAGCCATAACGAGAAGTTCCTCCTAATTTAAGTACCTTCCCGTTTTCGGTCATGCAAAATAATTACCCAAATGTGACCAGGAATTAGATAAGTGCGCAACACTGACTGTTTCCGTGATTGCACACGAGCTCCACCTAGCGTCGGTTAGAATATTTGCTCGCAAATCTTTACAGAATTGGCGCTAAGCACTACGCTTGTAGGCGTCAAAGTTGGTGTAGAAAATTTCTTACATTTGAAAAAAAAACTTAAGGTTTTAACAGACATTCGGACAGACGGAAGGAGAGAGATATAACAATTACGTCTTACAAATTGACCGATAAAGGCTAACAAGTTTGATCCTTTTGTGCACTTACTGTGACCTTAATCTTAGTCTTGAATCCGCGCAGCTCCTGTCGCAGGACTTCCAGCAGGGCCGTAACCCCGTGCTTGGTAAGCGGATACATGTTAAGCACCTGCAGCTCGTCACCAGGTGGATTGATGATGTTACGGCCCGTTAGGCTGTTGATGAGCACCACATGGCCATCCACCTCACGTTGCTGCATCGAGCGAAAGGCGCGGCGGGTGCAGATAACCACGCCCATCAAGTTCACGTTCAGGACCTGCTGCAGCTGCTCCAGCTCCAGGGTGAGAAGTTGTCCGGGGTTCAGGCATCCCGCGTTGTTCACCAGGATGTCACAGCCGCCGAGCTGCTCCTCGATCCAGTCAAAGGCAGCCGTCACCGAGTCCAGATCTCCGACATCGCAGTGGATGGCATGCAGGCGGCCCTGCAGCTCCGGCGGCAGTTGTTCCTTCATGACCTCCATGCGGTCGACCCGCCGGGCCAGACCCACAACAATGACCCCTGCACTCACCAATTGGCGTGCCACTGCAGCTCCTATACCGGAACTGGCACCCGTGACCACCGCCACGCGATCATGCCAGCGTTCCATCCTTGAGATTCTCGACGAGTATTACGATTTCTGTGCGGCCCAAGCAAGGTTCTCTTTGAGTATTTTGGCTGTTAGTAAGTATTCTTCTAGGCCAGCTCCCAGGCAATTCTATTTCGCAACTGACTGCAGATGGCACCCGCGCATCCACTTTTATACCCCACATATCGGCCTTGCTTGGCAATGATAATAAAATATTAAACACCGACCGTCACAAGCGCGCAGTTCACACATGAGCTGAATAATTAAGTGAATACGCGCATCTATGGCGCATTTTACGGGGTAATTAAGACTATAGCGGGTCGCAAATGTAATAGTCGATTTGAAATAACCTGGTTATAAGAAGCTAAACGTATACATATCCCAATCAAAGAAATGCAAAAATGTTTATACATATAACAGGCGTATAGATAACACAGAGGGACGCGTATGGAAATAGTAATTTCAATTCACATTATTAACCTAACATGATTTTTTTGAAATCAAATAGTCAAGACATCTCCAAGTTCTGCGGATGCACTTTGTGCGGCATCAAAAGTGTTTCACTTCTATCTTTTAATACACAAAATGTTTGTAATATGGTGCAATTTTCCCGATTATCGTCAAAACTTGTCACAATATATTTCAAAGATATTTCAGACATTGGATCCGTCTATTTTATTTCTGTTTATTTCAATACGCGAATAATTCAGTTAGGAAACTAAGGGCAAAGTGCACAGCATAGTTAAATATTTAGTAGTCAAAGTGGAGCAAAGTGGAGGGTGTCCTAAAAGGGTTCGCCCAAGGGCTTGATGGTCAGCTCGTGCACCTGGACATGTGGAGGCGTCGACAGAACATACATGATGGCACTTGCCACATCCTCCGCCTGTAGCATAGGCAGCCTTTTGTAGTCCAAAGGCACTAGCTCTGTGTTTACCAATCCCGGACTAATGCTCTGTAAAATAGTGTAGATTAGAATGCCTGTCTAGCCACTTTTGGCCATAATTCGATTGTGAATAATAACTTCCTGATTCATTTGTAGTGCATTCATTAAACCATACTCACCGTGACCTTGACTTTGGTCTTGAATTCTCGCATCTCCTGCCGAAAGAGCTCGGTAAGAGCGGTGATCGCATGCTTGGTGGCCGGGTACACGTTGAGTTCCTGCTGGCTGCCGGGCAGGGGATTGAAGATGTAGTGACCCACAATGCTGTTAATGAGCACCACATGACCCATGGACTGGCGCTGCCTCATCGATTCAAAGGCGCGCTGGGTGCAGTAGACCACGCCCATAACATTCGTCTGCAGCACCTGCTGCACAGTGTCTACCGACATGGTCAGCAGCTGGCCACCAGACAGTTTCCCGGCGTTATTGATAAGAATGTCCACGCCGCCCAGATCCCCCTGCACCGCGTCGAATACAGCGTTTACGGATGACACATCCGAGACATCGCACTGCATGATACGCAATCGAGATCGTCGATCCTCCGGCAGTTCCTCGCGCAGTTGCTCCAAGCGGTCCAGTCGACGGGCCAGGGCAACCACCATGACGCCAGCGGAGACCAGCTTTCGGGCGATTTCCGCTCCGATTCCCGAACTGGCTCCGGTCACCACTGCTACGCAGTTATGCCAACGTTCCATGCCGGCGACTGTGAGTCAAATAAAACCTCCCACGTATCTGAGTATCTGAGACAGCTTCGGATTGAGGGTGCTCAGTCTATATCTCCACACAGAGCGAAGAGTGGACCTAAAGCCTAATACATTAAAATTCATTACTTCTATAATCAATTTAAAAATCATTTTTTTAACAAGCATTATGCCGGTAAAAAATTAAAATTCAAAAATAATTTATCAGATTTTTTTATTGTGATTTTATTGTTTCCATACAGTGTTTGTGTTCTTCATGTGTATGACGTATTCAATTACCGCCAAACCGCAGAATGAAACGCAACCATATCGTATCAGATCAAGTTAAACCGCATTTCAACCCAAATGCTTGGATCACTTAGCAAATTTCTATGCTCGTCACTCGTAGAGTAAAGGCTTTTACAAAATAATTGAGAAACATGTTAAAGGCAAACGAAGGGGTTTCTATCAAGTGTACATACATATATGTACATCATAAGGACCAAGGCGGTATATATCGGTGCGTTTGTCATTATTTAAGCTCTCACATGTTTTGACTTTTTTTTAAGTGTAAGGTAAGTAAGTATGGACTACACTATTAAGCAACCAAGCAAATTTGTTGCAAAACATTGACACGCCACAAAACGCCCAAAACTCTCGCTTTAAGGATTTTTTTCTCTCTTTTTATTTACAATCTGTCCTAAAAAAGTATGAATAAGTTAATTTTATAATTATTCGTAGATTAACAGAGGCAGTAGTTATCCATTAATTCCTACTTTTAAATGTGTACAGGGTGTATTAGACAGGTCCTAAGACGCTTCCTTGTGGGACTCCAGCTTTTATAAAGTGCAAGGGCGTTTAATTTTTTCGTTGCACATAAAAGTGTCTACTGGTTAAGTATGACATTAATAATAAAAAATATGGTAGTAACCAGGTAACCACTTTTTGATTTCAAATGATAAGCCGTCATGCCAGACTCCATCAAATGCTTGTTGAACGTCAAGAAATGTTGCAGTGCAGTATATTTTGCTCTCAAATGCTGACAAACTTTCATTTATAATCCTGTGGCATTGCTCAGGAGTTCCGTGGCCCCTTCTGAATCCAAACTGGTGTTCCGGTATGATAGCGAATTCGTCCAGGATTGGCAACATTCTCTTTAAAAGTATTTTCCATTTCCATTGGTTTGGAAGTGGCCAACTCTTAAGATCGCATTAAATATGAACGTAAGAAATCGTATACACTTTGGTGGTAGATTTTTCAAGGTTACGCCATCTATTTTGTCCGAACCTGGAGCCTTTTTACTATTCAGCCATTTAATTTCTGATGAAACTTCATTAATAACTGATTTTACGAATGGGTAAGCTAATTTGGCAGGGTGACTCGAGAACTTATCTACCTTCCTTTCTGTTTGCGGGTTTCAATATCATTTGGCTGAAATACAGAGTGCAGGTGTTGAGCAAATGCTTTGGCTTGTTCATCATCAGATCTACACCATTCGCCATTGCAGTTTCGGACTACTGTGTCCGGCAGGTCGCTTGAGATATTTGGTTGCTCTCCATAAATTATGTTCGTGGTTACAAGAATGTGGATATAGATTTCTAAGATATTCAGCGATTCATTTCTTAAAGGTAACAGTAGTTTTTTGAGATCAGATGCAGCCTTGTTATACGATCTTTTGTCGGCAGGGTAGAGAGTTTCTTGCCATCTTTTACGCAAATTTCTCTTGTGTTGTATTTGTTGTCGGATTTCTGCTGAGAGCGATATTAGCGAGATATCCAGGCTGATAGCTGTTTGCAGATAACTTTTAAACGCATTGATATCGGTATTTGCAGAAATTACTTTGTATAGGCTTGTCAATATATGAGCTACTGTACTGTATGTCATTATTATTGGAGAATGGTCTGAGCTTAGACCAAAACTTTACATTATTCGCCTGTGTGATTGTGGGATTTCAAAGTATGCTACGAAGTCTATTGAGTCTGGTATCTTTCTACTATCAGTAGGCCAGTATGCAGGCTTGCCGGTTGAAAGTGTTGTTATGCTGTTGTTTACGATGCATTTGTACAGTTCACTTCCCTTCGGATTTGTCAATCTGGAGCCCCACCAGGGGTGCTTAGCATTGAAGTCGCCTCCTACTATAAACTGTGGTCCGAGTTTTGGAAAATCTTCTTAAAATCTGCTTCTTTGAGAGCAAATCTTGGGGGAAGATAAATTGCTGTTACAGATACATTTATATCTTGACTACATAGCATTTTCTCTAATGCTGTCCATAATAAGCTGCGCCACCATGAGCTCTGCCCGACGGTGGTCAGTTCTAATTATATCATATCCAGCAACCTTGATATATGATTTGCTGGTGAAGTGTATCCCGGAAATCAACATAATGTCAATTTCATTCGTTTTTATAAAGATGGATATTTCATTTACATGGTTAGAAAGCCCATTGGCATTCCATATTCCTAGGTTAAAATTTACTTGCATAATTTGTTTACAAGTAACATTATCATGTTGAGTAAATTATTAGTAAGTTCAGACTGTTTTTCTAATAGTTGCTCTATTCTCTCCAGTGATGTGTTTGTTTTGCCATTTTCTGCAGCAATTTTGGCATAAGATTGATAATCGTTACTTTGTCGGCTATATGTTGGTTTGTTAGGCGGAGCAAACGATTGCTGGATTCCTCAATCATTTTTACTCTGGTCTCTATTGCTATTCAGGGATTTTCGATTGGTTGCTGATTTTTTTGACAAGAGTTCCTGGTAAATTCTACACCCTTTGTAGCTGGCGGCGTGTTCCTCGTAGCAGTTGGCACATTTTGCTGGTTGTTCTGTATTTTTCGGGCAGATGTTGCTTGGGTGTCGAGAAGAGCATTTTACTCAGCGGTACGTTTAGCACAATATGATTTAGAATGTCCGAGTTGCTGGCAGCGATAGCATTGAACAATTTCATTGGTTTTGCGGGGTGGCTCTATAGTGACAATAGCGTTACCTATGTGTTTTACATTATATATGTCTTGGTTTTTATATCTACATAGAACATGTTCAGTGGCGTTTTGGTCGCACGGCTTTTAATATTACTTATGTTTCTAACAACATGACCTTTTGACCCTACATCACTTTAAATATTATTCAAATTTGTAGAAAAATGCAAGTGCTTAATAACAACTCTAAATGCTCTGTCTTCCTTAAGCTGGTATGTGTGGTACTTCACACAATCAGTATTAAGTGTTTTGACTAATTTTCTGAGTTCTTCAATACCTTTAACCATTACCCTTACGTGTCCATTACTTGAGTCTTATAATAGTAAAGTTCTCTTTTAATTTTAAATTTAAGATAGGCTAGCATTTCACTTATATCATTGACGTCAGACAGAATGATAGGTGGGGGCTTAGCAGAATCAGTGGCGCTGTCTTCAATTACCATTTCGAGATCTTCGTTCTTGTTATCTTTGTTTCCTGTTTTGTCGGGCAATCCGTCGCTTAAGAGAGCGAATTTATTTGCGCTGATGCTTGCTGAATTGTCCAGGGAATTCTTTTTTCTTTGAACTTCGGGAGAGGCTTGGCTTGGTCTCTTTTTTGGCTTTGATTTTACTTTCTGCCATTTCAAAGCTGTTAGGTCCAGCAAAGAGAGTGAACAGTTACTCGGTACTTAGCAGCAACCAAAACTTATTGTTGTATTTTATGATTGTAACACATGAAATAACAGCATTTTAAGCAGAAGCTTCTGCACAAGCTAGGCACGTCTAAATTCAAAGAGTGCATGATTTTACTTTTTCGGACTTCTTTCTCTATCTTGCCTAATGCTACCGATATGCCAAAAACATTTTGGCCCCTCCTGCTCTTACGTGCACTAGAAAATTTCCAAAACATTTTTGAATCTCTCGAAAGTCTTATTTTGACAGATTTTACATACTATCTAAGCTAGGCAAACGAAGACATCGAGTTTTTTTGAATAGACTAAACGATAACTTGTTTATATCTTCAGCATAAGAATTGTATGATCCATTCACCATTCACTACTTGAGTCACTCACATTTTTTTCTCAATGCAGCCACGCGCACTGCGGACGTTTCATGTATGAACATTAACAATAAACTCATAGTTATACTATAATAATCTGTGTTTAACTATATCTCCAGTAATCTGAATAAATATTCGTTCCAGTAGTTGTGAGTGTGCATTTTTGTTATCATACCCTTTACTCGTATTCCGTTGATACGCTCAAACCATTTTGAGTCACACGACTTCTAACTTATTTTACCATTCTTATTAATATTTGACTATTGATTTAGTCAATTTCTATTGATATTTGGACATTTCTTCCCCACAGTAATGGGTATCTTATTGTGGCTGAAACCATAGCGTTCATACTTTATTCTCGTACGCATTATTTTAGTAATGTTAGCAAGCTGCAATGCAGTGACAAAATTATTTGGACATTTTTTGGAATGCGTTCTCAAAATCCGACTCAATAGCTAAATCGAAGTTGTATGGTTGTATGTATGGTAATGAAATATTGACGAATTCGAATTCACAAGTCTGTCGCAGCTGCCAACCAGGCCAACAAAAACAAAACGGAAAACAAGAAAAACAACAAGGTCGACAGCTGCACAAAAGTTCCCCCTTGAAATATAAATAAAAATCAATTTAAGGCGTATTTTACAGAAACTCAAACAGAGCGGGAGCTTCGAAAAAGGGTGGGCAGATGCGAAGGGCTGAAAAGTTCCATGGGGGTTCTATCAGGGTGTGCCACATTCGCAAGTAAATTTCGGAAATAGTTAGTTATGCACAGAAAATGGTTAGGATTGTACACACACTTTTTGTTACACCGAATTGAATAGTTGATAATAAGTTCGAATTATTAATATTACAAAATATACATACTCCGCAAATTCAGAAACTAAATACCTACACCTTATATTTTCAAATCAAATAAGTTTTCGAGCTGGGAAAAAACATATGAATGTTTGTATGTTTGAACCGTGATTTCTCGCAACTCCAGCCCCACAGACACACGTGCTATTTGCTCACGTGTTTATGGAAATTGAGCAACGTTTTCAAGTATTTGGAGGAAAAGCGCCATCTCACAGCGCAGCTTATTTGCCGACTCTAGACGACTTGGGGGTGGAGAACGCAAAAAGAATACGCATACAGATTTTACTGATTACGTATTTGCCGAGAAGCAGGGAGCAAACAAGGCGGAGTGGGTGCCTTAAAGTTTTCGGCAAACATGGATCTATTAGTCGCATTAGACTCGACAGGATGCGCCCCTCAACCGAAGTGTCTAGTCCGGAGTACGAAATGTGCGGTGTCCAACATCGCCGTATCTCCTACATACCGCCGAGCCAATGGTCAGAGTTCAATGCCGAGCATGTGCATATGCACGTGAATATTGGAAAACCAAAAGGACTTTTCTGAGTCCGACCCATGCTGTTGCAGCGAGCCGTGTGGCTTGTGCAACCAATCGGTGATGGTGGTGGTCGTGGAGAACAGTGGGTCCATGGGGCGCCTCAGCCGACGGCAACCTTTTCAGCACCTATGAGAAATTGTGACTTTTGCTATCTAAACGAGGTTTCTTTGACTTTACCATTTAGCTGAAATCGATTGATTGAACGCCAGTAATTATTTTTAAACTAGCTTACCGTCATTTAAGCTGATATCATATCAGGAGTCACGCGTTCTCCAACTCAGCCTTGCCACTTCAATTTGTCTTATTCCAATAGACTACTTTTAATTAATTTACCATCCCTAGCTAACCGTAGAACTATGCTTGGAACAGTTTTTATTTGTAAACTTATTCGTGGGGATGTTGAGAGTCCCGACTTGATTAGTCGGCTTAACTTCTCGGTTCCAAGTAGATTCACTAGAAACTATATACCCCTTATCTTAAATCATTGTAGATCTAATTATGAGTTGCATGACCCTTACAGAGTTTTATGTTCTGACTATAATAGACATTATCCTATTATCTGTAATCTTGACTCTCTGCCGCTATTAAAACAATCGATTTTATCTTTTCTATTACATAATTAGATCCTACTAACACTAATATTTAACATAGTTATTCCTCATTATATTCATTTCCTCGTTCCTATTCTATTTTTTATATCGCATCTATATCTTCTCGCGAATCGAGCCGTACGATACACGGCAGCGCCCCTCGGTCGGTTGGGCGGGAGGTGTGGGACCCGTGCGAAAAAAAAAAAAAAATTATTTCTTGCTTGTTAACAAACATGATGTTTTGGGAGACATCCCAGGGTGCATTTTGGAACATCTGCAGCTGGGGCTCCTGGTCTCGATCGATCCTTTCGTTTTCGGCTTTCCTGTTCTCTTGTGCTCCTTGTTGCATCTTCTGCTGCTCCGGCTGTCGCTGTTCATAATTCAAAGTTTTCTATGCTAATTCGATCTCCGGGAAGATGGCGGTGTCCTTGGCTCCGGCCACAGAAGAGTGCCGGAAATTTATGCAGCCGTGGCATATGCGGTGTCCTTTTGAAAAACGAGTGCCTGATATTCAAATTGGAAAAAAGCAATTGGAATGCGTATTGTGAAATGCGGAGTCCCAAAACTGAAGGACCAGCAGGCGACAAGTGAAATTTGCAGGGAAACATGCGAAATTTGCATTTGGCCTGACCCTTGAAGGCGTCACCAGCTGTTTTCATTATGCCAATTTGTCTTGGGCTTTCCACTTCCCAACATCCCTCTGTTTAATTATGTAAGCAGCCGGCGGGAATTCCGACCCCTTGCTCTCTCCATCCATGCTCTTGTGTTCCATCGGCTTTTTAAGCTGGTTTTTGCTTCTGTTTTCTGGTCGAAATGGCAGACTTCCAGGTGCGTGTGTGGCAACTAACTCTCTGCAAGGACGGCAACCACTTGGCGTTTTGGCTGTTATGACCACCTATAAACCGGCTAAAATTGCCAACAATCCACCGCCTGCATTAATGTCCCAAGGTATGCAGAAACTTTGTGTTCTACTCTCACGCGAAAACTAAATGATTGATTCAATTTTAATGCTTATCGAAATTAATATTCCTTTGGCGGACTCAGTAATTAGTTATAGTCCAGTAGTTGCCAACTGGGACCGGATATCCTTTCCAGTTTCGGCTTATGATGGCTTCTTCCGTAGCTACGATTTGGCCGCAGTCCAGGATTCCTCCGAGTCCGATTTTAAAGGGAGGATTTTGTTTTTATTCCTTCTCATTCTATACCCGCATTCTACTGAGTAAGAACGTGGGTATATTTTTTGTGCTTTAATAACTCACCCGTGGACATTGTTGCCCTCTCTAAAAGCCCAGATCTTATATTCACAAACAAGCTGATTAGATCTGTAGCATGTGTCACTTATTCAGCTCATTTATTGATTCATATTGCGGCACGTACATATGTGGGCAGCGTAACTCTAGACGTGAGGGAAAAATGGTCAAATGACCATCGAACGCCTCGGAGTAGACGTGACAAGAAGGTTTTTGGCAAATCGATAGATTAAAAGATTAATCAAGACTAATAAAATTATGAAAAAATTTTGAAAAATGGTTCAAAAGTGTGGGCGTTGCAGTTTTGGGCGCTTTAGAGTGGGCATGACAACATGGGTCAACAAACTTGCTGCGTCTTTGTCTCTGGAATCTGTATGCTTAGTCATTACCTTCTAGCTTGTATAGTTCCTGGGATCTCGAAAAATATATGTACATATGTATATACTTTATACGATTGGAAACGCTTCCTTCTACCTGTTTCATAGTTTTCAACGAATCTCGCATACCCTCGAATAACGGGTATAACAAGTTAGCCTGCCGTAAAGTTTTAATCTTCTGGTGTCCCTAAGAAATAGAAGAATGTAGAAATCTTGCTCGCAATGCATTTGTGTAAGTTCTTTTAAATTGAATCATGTAAATATATGAGATTATTAGAAAACGTCGTGTGTTGAGAGTTATCTTCCAGTGCAAAGTAACTGACTGTTTGAACTATCAATTTGCTGACTGCCTTTTGCTTTTCCACACGTGTCCGAGGGCTGAATCAATACGAACAACTTCAGGCCGAAACAGGTGCTAGGAACTAGGAGAGAGTAATACAGATTGAACCACTTGAGTGGTTTACAGATAACGAATTTATTCACTAGTGCCCTTTGCCATGTTGCACTCAGTCACGTCAGCCATTCCCATTTGACATTTGGAATAACACAACACAGTGTAGAAGCTGAACATAATATTTTATGAGGAATTCAGGCAAAATCTCCGCTCTGGACATGTGTGCGCTGATTATAGAAGTCCCGGCTTGGGCACTCCGAGTGCTTCAACCTGGATATAAGCGAATGATAAATGGCTTCAACATGCAACCAAAAACTGCAATCAGTCTGGATGTGGTGTGTCAAATTATAAAGAAATAATACAAGAAGCCCCGTGATGCTTAACTCATGTAAGAACATGCATACCTACATACATATGCATGTGTGTTTATACACATCTACATTAAAATCAGTAAAACGAAACAAATTAGCTTTGCCAACAGATTATTTAGCATGGGTTTTTACTCTTCGCGAAACGGGTATAATAATACATACATGTGAAGACAACCTTTATATGTAGCTGATGATAAATGAAACCAAGGGCAAGGGCATTTTCCTCCTCTTTCGCTTTTAGATACGTATGCATGTATATTTTTCCTAAAGTACACTAAGTTTGTTTGAGGAGCAAGGCGGAAATACGGGCTATTGGGTGCCTTGGATGAGGTTCGGAAAGGAAAAAACCGACTGCCCGTTCTTTTTCGATCGGCAATTGCCCACTGTCACTCCGCATAAAGAAATATGCAATTTTAAATTAAACATAGTTACATTTATGATTTTTCATTTGTTTCAGGGCTTACGAATAATTGGCTTATAAAAACTTTAAAATAAGTCTATTTTGGTTCATGTTCCTTACCGTGGAATTAATGTAGCATTGCTGTGGGCTTGGATGCTGACTGAATTAATGTTTACTACAAATGGTACATAATGGTACAAATGGGTGTAGTGCGCTTGACTTAAACTCTATCTAATATAAATATTATTTCCCATTATTTTCATAAGTCTTAAAGTGCGCCGGGAATATAAGTAAAAGTTCGGCGAGATTCGATTCTAACCTCCACCGATTATGTGATTACCTGTTGCTACCGAAATCACGGTGGAATCTACCTTAAACTATGTTCTTTTAAATTTGGGTGCCATATTTATTCTTATCTGTATGATCAAATTTGGCTTACCCTCGTCTAGGCACCCAGTTTGTGCCATCACGGCTAATACGATCGCCGTGCATCTATAGATTGGAGGCTGCCGCTCAATTAATCAACCGCAACCTTCGTGCTAGTCACCGAGAGGTGGTCACCTGTTTCAAGTTGGCCCCCAAAGCCATCCCCCATTTGTGCCGCAATACATATCAACACAACAACAACAATAACTTGGATCAAGCCACTAAGGTCTTAATTAATCTAAAATCTAAAAGAAATTATAATTGCAAATGTGAAGTCACAGAAATCAAAATCAAAGTAATAATGTAAAGTAAAACGAAAGAAAAGAAAGAAGTAAAATCGGTAAGAAGAAAATTTAATGACTAGTTAAATGACTTAAAAATAAAAAACAATCGATTTAAAACAAAACTTTTAAAAAAAATGAGAAATGGAGAGATGCGCACGTAGATGGAAAACTTAAAAACAATGTTAAAAAAAGAACTAAATAAAAGAAATATAGAAGCCCCTTTGTGTCCTTCTTATCTATTAATTCAGCCCATTTTGGCCTCGCCGGCTAACTATAGTTAGCTTTTTCAAATTTACAGTAATTTAACTAGAATTACATAACAATCACATATAACAAATAGGATTTAAGATAAGCGTCAGCTTCTGCGGACCCTTTCGAAGGAGATCGGGTAATGAGATCCCTCGGTTGCCTTCTATTGAGCCTCCTTGGTGGGCGAGATCTGTTTAGAGCGCTGGCCAGCCGATTTCTGTGGCGCTCCAGCCTGTCATGGTATCTGCTCGAGTGCTGGTTTATCTTGTCAAATACCGTTGCAAGTTTCAGGTTTTCCACTCGCAGCCGGTAATGAGTCTTGCTACCTTATTTTGAATAGCCTGGATCCTTTTGATTTGGCTGTCGCATGCCAAGCCCCAGATTTGGCACCCATACTTCCAGTTTGGTGCTAAGATCTGTTTGTAAATTGTCAGCTTGTTGGATAGCGACAAATTACTGCGCGAACAAAGTAGCCAGTAGTGCTTCGCCACCTTAGCACGTAGGCGCGTTCTGATGTCGGTCACATGCTTGGAAAATGTGAGTCTGCGATCCAGAAGCACTCCAAGGTACTTTGCTGCGTTCGGCTGTGGTACGGGGGCTTCCTCGATGTAGACGGGCGGTGGCGTTCTCCGCTTTAAAGTAAAGCAGATGTTGTTGGATTTACTGCTATTGATGCCAATGTTCCAACGTCTTGCCCATTCCGAGAACCGGTATGCAAAGTCCTGGATACCATCGGCTGCGTCGTGCTCGCATCGGGACCTGTAGGTGACGCACACGTCATCGGCAAATGTGGCCAACATAGATTTCCCGTAAAGGCTTACATCCGGCTGCGGCATGTCGTGGCTATACAGGCAGTAGAGCAGGGGGCCGAGGACACTACCTTGTGGAACACCAGCTGCCACGTTGTGCTCGGTGGAAATTGCTGAATGAAAGCGCACAGCGAACCTCCTTCCTTCCAGGTTCGATTTTAGCAACCCAAAATATGGAGCAGGCAGCGTCTGCTTGATTTTCAGTTGGAGTCCAATGTGCCACACTCGATCAAACGCTTCTCGAATGTCCAAGAAGAGGCTGTTACAATATTCCTTACTGTCGTAGGCAGTCCGAATTTGCTCGACGACTCGATGGAGCTGCTCGACAGTACAGTGGCCAGCACGGAAACCGAACTGGTGCTCAGGGGTAATCCCCTGGGCTTCCATAATCCTTACAATCCGGACAGCAATCAGTCTCTCAAACACCTTCGAAATTGAAGGGAGGAGACTGATCAGCCGGTAGGAGGCGGGCTCCCTTTCCGGCTTGCCAGGTTTGTGGATCATGGTGATTATCCCGAGCTTCCACTGATAAGGGAAGTATTGCAACCTCACAATAGCGTTGAAAACCAACGTTATGTAGAGGATCGCTTGTCTGGGCAGGGCCTTCAATGTGGCGTTGCAGATGACGTCATGTCCAGGTGCTTTGTTGTTACTCTGGCGCACAATGACTTCGGCTACCTCGCAGGGTTCAAACGGCGTGATTGGCATATCCATTTGAAGCGCTTGGTTCAGCTGGTCCTGAGATTCTTCAACCTGTTGCAGGCTGGCAAGCTTGAATGGTTGAAATCGCTCGGCGAGGTGCGCAGCGAATACCTCCGCTTGTCCCAAGTCGGTCCGACACCATGTCCCGTTGCTATCGACTAGAGGCGCCTTCCCCGTGCAACGCCTTTTGATTGCGCGCGTGGCCTTCCACAGCGAATGCGTCGCTTCGCTTTCGACTCCAGTATTGGCAAGCCTTTCGTCGAACCATGCGGCTTTGTGCAGCACCAACGCGCATCGGAGCCTACTCAGCGCTCGATTCCATTCCGTTTTGTCCAACGGGTGCCGAGACCTCATCCACCTAGTGCGTAAGCGCCTCTTCTCAGCTATAAGCAGCAGGATCTCCCTGGGTATTGGGATTCGATCTGCCGCGGGCTGCCGAGATATTCAGCGAGTTGCCAATCTAGCTGCTGACTTGATATTGTTGGTGAGCAGTTCGATAGCATCATCAACGTCCTGTCCAGAGTTTAAGGCAGTGTTGAGGGGCAGTGTGGACTCCAGTTGCGATTGGAATACCTCCAGGTTAGTACGCCTAGTGATAAGAATTTGTAGAAAATAGCTAACTAACAAAAAAATATTATTAGGGTATGCTATACTAGTTAATAAGTCTCCTAGAATTTTTGTAAGTCCGCTGGTGTTTATTATTATTACTTTTCTTTTGCACACATTATGATGATTAGATTTATAATTAAGTGATTTCTTTTCATCTTTGCAAGTGTTTAATTAATTATAATTGGTTTAACAAAATGGAATTATTAGTATATTAAGAAAATAAATTTGTAGGTATACAGTTTGAAAAACAAAATATGAATTTTTTACACATAGTATATTTTGTAATATAGTAAAATAGTTTTTATATATTTTTATTTAATCAAATAAATGTTCCGTCAGCTGACTGAGTACAACGCTGAGAAGAAATATTTGACGAAGGTTTTCATTTAACTTCTTTATTCGGATATCAGCTTGAGACTAAATGTTAGTGACAAAAATCTTTCTTATACTGTCCTTTTGCTTACATTATTTCTGGAGCGACTTAGTATATTCCTATTTCTTTGTACAGTGCTAATTATGTGAATACGGCACTATATACCTATTAAAATCGTAATTACCCTTTTTTACTTTATATCTTTCTATTTCCCATTGTTATTATTGGTATTAATATTTATAAATTATAGCAGCCCTCGCTTGTTGTTATAGCGATTCGAATTGAAGTTAATTGAATTGTCTAATACTGAAAAATTAAAAACGAAAGCTAGATAATTGGGAGTCACGCATCGAAAGTGGGTTGAGAAAAGTAACTAGTTGTCCGGTAGCTGTTTTTGGGATCGCCAACCCACTTTAATTTGGAACGTGGTGATCATGGTAGGGTGGGCAACAACTGAGCTCCAACAGCTGCTCTACCCGGCTACCCTAGAGTGCCATCTCTCAATGTAGGGTAACGAGAAAAGATATAATTCCCCCACCAATTTCCCTATCTATCCTTTTTACTTTCCCTTGATTGATCTAACCTTCCGCACATGGTTTTTATTTAAGATTTACAAACTTTCGAGGGCATAACTCAAGGATTAATGGTAAACCCCACCTTTTTACCGACCATACAGCCGAAACCAGTACGTGTGACTATCCTTGAATACACACCCCAGCAGTTCGTGGGACAATTGCAATTGCAGGTTGTATGCTACATGGGCAAGAAAAATCTATAAAAATATAGGCATTTCTAAAAACTTCAGAGGTGGCTTTAGTGAAATGCAGAATTCCGGT
Source organism: Drosophila mauritiana (assembly GCF_004382145.1). NCBI lineage: Eukaryota > Metazoa > Arthropoda > Insecta > Diptera > Drosophilidae > Drosophila > Drosophila mauritiana. The sequence goes on along the minus strand of NC_046672.1, from coordinate 22,405,362 downwards.
GTTTATTGTTTTATTTATTACTAGTTATTACTAGTAATATTATTACTACTACTAGTTGTTACTAGGTAATTTATTATTACCCGGCAACCGTTGTTTTGCCATATAAATAATAATATATAAATTACTTATTGTAAGTATGTACAGCCGTGTTCAAAAAAATAGCAGTGTGATGGAAACTAAGAAACACAAATGTATTTCTCCATGTCCCTTTTTGGAATCCACTTTTTATTGCACTTATTTTTGTAAAATGGAATGTATAGATATAGAAAAAAAGAAAATCCCGTCAGTTTGTATGTATGTTTTGTATGTATGTTTGTTTGTATGTATGTTGGGCGTACCGTTGCACAGCCGAGGTGGGTTCGAATTACGAAGCAGATAATGGTAGATCCAACCTTTAATGGTAAATTATTCGGTGGCATGCCTGGCAAATCCAGTGAGTTCAAAAACTCTGTGGAAAAATGTACTGCTTCGTTTTCGTCGCAAAATGATACAAAATGATTTATATGATACTAAGTTCCCTGGAAACAATATTTGTATCTTCAGATTTAAATTGTCAACTTCTACATTTTTGCCGCTTTTTTAGCTGTAATTTTTCAACATTACGCCACAATGGAGATGATTTTAAGCAAGCGATATTCTCATCAGCGTATGTTGAACATGGAATGACTGGAAGTGTTTGTCCGAAATCACCTGAAAGGACCAACAGAGTTCCGCCAAATGGTTTGTCGCTGTTTTTATTATCATTCAATGTCCTGTTCAAAGCCTCAAGTGAATATTTGTGTGCCATAGTACATTCATCCCAAATAATAATTTTACACCGTTTCAGCACAGTGGCCATTGACGATTGTTTCTTAATGATGCATACTGCGTCATGGTTATTCTGACTATTTAGTAGCTGCTTAAATACTGAATGAGCTGTTCTACCTCCATCCAATCAAGTTGCTGCAATGCCCGATGATGCCAATGCGACGCCATCATTTGATCGTATTTCAGCAAGAATTAGCGAAATAACGAACGTTTTGCCAGATCCACCCGGTGCCGATTTTGAATGTAGAATTGAATTGCTGATCATCAGCTGCCCACCCTGGCGACGCCCTTGCATCAGTATCTTGTTGCTGGATTTGTTCTTCTGTTGTTTCGGGTCTGATATTTCGCAAGTTTCGAGCTTTGCGTTTTCTCGGCATTGCTCACTGTACAAGACATACATAAATATAATAAATGAAATTATTTAATGATGAAATTAGGGCCAGGATTTTTGCCACAGTTTTGAAATAATTTGTTTTCATTTATGAAATTATATCAAAAATAAAGGTTTTATGAAAAAAATTTATAAATGATCTTATAATTTTTTCATACAACCAATATTTTCATTGACACTTCAAAATAAAAATTCATAATGATTGATTTTTTTGAAACTATGAAAATCTTAATTGTTCAATTACATTTTTTTAAAAAAATCAAATTAAATTACACTGAGATAGCTAAAAAATAATTGTCAACGTTACTATTACACTTGATGCTTAAACAGTAATGATGGCCGACAATTGTGTAGGGAGTGAGCAAGAAAGGAGACTGGCTTTGTTCTCAACCCTACTCCGTGCTGTTTACGGGGTCAGACACCTGTAGACATCTGGCGGAGATAACTAATTAAATGACGATTGATCAGTTTTTGACCGGAAAGAAAAATTGATTAATTTACTAAAATGGCTATTCAAAAATAAGGGTCAATCGTAGAAGGGTACAAATTGCGGATTGTATATATTGGTCTATGTTATATCATAAAAATATAGAAATTAAAAATGTTGTCTAAAGAATAAAAAAAAATGAGGGGTGGACTACCCCTCATATTTAGGGGGATGAAAAATATAAGTTGGATAAGCACAAAAAAATGTCATCAAAATCGGTAAAGCCGTTTCGGAGGGGTTTCGGAGGCAACGAAAACTGTAACACGAGGTTTTTATATATATAGATGATACTGAATGAAATATGAAAAATTCAGATTACTATTTATTCACATACATTCAAAAAAAGAACAACAAAAATGAATTAAATTTTACATAAATTAGGAACGCCAAAAATATACAATGATGGTATTGTTTGTCCAAGAATTAAATAAAAATGTATCATCAAATTTCTACTAAAAATTAATATCTCTTTCGTACATTTTTTTAGTTTTGTAATTCTATTAATAATTTCAAAGACAGAAGAGAACAGTATAGTTCTTCAACTATCCGATATCTGGAACTCTGATGGTGGCCAATTTTAGGCATATTGATAAAAATATATAATATATGCAATTAAAACATGTTTTAAAATATGACCGTTTCTACTTTTTACATACTTTTTACCGATTCCAGTACGGGATTTTTTTTTAAATTTCTTGTATGCAACACTAAAGTCTAATTTATACTAATATAATGACGTAATCAAAACTTAGTATTTTGGCCACAAAAAGGTATCATAGGTGTCACTACGATCTGCATGCTTAATCTAGATATTGAATCTTCAAGAATTTTTATGTATATGTATACCAAAGGCATTAGAATAAAATGCCTTGTGCCACGCTCACCGCTTCGTAGACAGCTGTCTGCCCTATCAGTCGCTTGCAGGTCGCTGCTCGATATCCGTAGCACAGACACTTGTAGCATCTCGTGGGCCGGACGTCCTGGGTGACACCTGGGTGACACCTTGACCATCCAACGGTTAAAGTGCCCTATTTTAGGACCGCTGTCGCATAGTTCGCGTTCATCAGCACTGAGGCTATCTGCGTCCCACCCCGAATCCAAAATTGCCAAAAAAAAACCTTTTTGCCACGCCCACATTTTTGAACCATTTTTCGATATTTTTGCATAATCTTATCAGTCTTGTAAGTTTCTATCAATTTGCCAAAAGTGTTTTTGCCACGCCCACTCTAACGCCCCAAAGCCGCCGAACAGGTCACGCCCACACTTTGGAACAATTTATTAATTTTCTCTCATTTTATTCCCCAGTATCTATCAATATCCCAGAAAAATTCACCCCAGCTGAGTAACGGGTTTCTGATAGTCGGGGAACTCGACTATAGCATTCTCTCTTGTTTATATTTATAAGCTGGTCCTATCAGTAGTTACTTCTATTTCTTTTCAACATGTATACCCGTTACTCGTAGAGTAAGACGTCTAAAACGCGCTGGAAAAGTGAGTCCATCATAAGGTTCCAAGTAAATGGACCTCTGATGGATGCCTGAGGGCATCCTGGGGGCTCCTGCCAGAGAAGAAGCTTCTCCACAAGCTGGCTTCTCGGCAGCCGGAGTCGATGAGTCGTCTCATCACGACATTCCACTCCACGTCGAAAGATCCTTAGAAGTCCGCGAAGATCCCGATGATATATTGTGCCAGGCTGGCAGCAACCGTGCTCACGACGTGTTTCCAAGCATCCTCAACGCAGCGTCTTTCTGGGAATTCAAATTGTCATCTGTTTCCATCGGGAGAACGTCCTTCAATCGGTTCACCATGATCCCCTCTAACAATTTGCCGAAAACTGGCAACAGACAGATACCGCGGTAAGAAGCAGGATCACTCCCGTCCTTATCCGGCCCTTTGAGTAGCAAGCCTCTTGGCACCAACTTCCTCCAACGCGTCTGCCTGCGTTGGCGCCGAGCTCTTAGAGGCCCGATGGCTTCTTCGCCTGCCTCGTCTGGACTTCTTCGAGGCACTGCTGGCGCTCAAGGTACTCGCGCTGCTGTCGCTCTCCATCGGACTTACTCCGATGGTGGCTCCTCATTCCGTCGATCCAATCCACAATCCACCGGTCAGGCAGCACTGAACCGTACCGACAACCACCAATAAGCTGTTTGCTGGTAGCGCAGCTTTTCAAAAGCTGACCCAAAAGCTCGCCATGAAACACGTGCTTTCCGGAATGGAAAATTTGCAATAATTAATTGCAAATACGTTTCAAACTACAGGCTTTCTACTCGCGAAAATACGAACACCACTTTCGCGGAGCACTAATCCACCGGTTAGATCACTTTCCAAGCAAGGAAAATGTAGGTATCGCAGTCTGTTCGCACTTCCGTGGTCAATCAATTCATACAAGTCACTGAGTAAAAGCAAAGACACTAGAATATTCTAGTTATTCTAGGTCTTTGGTGAAAGGGTATACTAGATTCGTTGAAAAGTATTTAACAGGCAGAAGGAAGCGTTTCCGACTATATAAGGTATGTATATTCTTGATCGAGATCCGTATGAACGTCAAGATCTCAGGAAGAATAAAAACTAGAAGGTTGAGATTCATCATACAGATTTTAGAGACAAAGACGCAGTTCAAGTTTGTTGATTCACGTTGCCACGCCCACTCGAACGCCCATAAACCGCACAAAACTGCCACGCCCCACTTATGAACAATTTTTAATTTCTTATTTTATTCGATATACCAGAAAAATTATGAAATTTCGCGTTCGCATTTAGCATTCGCACATTTAGCGTTCGCACTAGCATTCTCTCTTTTACGCGACACTGCGAAATTAATAACTTCCAAACGGAGAGAGATATTTATTTCTGTTTTTTTTTTGTACTAGCCCATTTTTTTTATGATAAATTGTAGTCGTGGCACCTCCCCATATATTTAATTAACTAATTTTGTATAGGGATTTCTCTGATTTCGTCTGCTTTTTCTAGTCCAAACAAAGAACAACTGATTTCGTGGTAGTGATTATAAATTATTAGCATATTAAATTATTTTACAAATAATAAATGAATGAACAATTCAGCAACAGCCTTGTTTGATTCCCTAAACTTGTGCGCTTGTGCGCACGGCACTCCGAACAGCTGTTCTAAACAGCTGATATCTTAACCGTACGGGATTTTTTTAATTTCTGGTACGCAACTCTAAAGTCTAATCTTATAATAACATAATGGCGTAATCAAAACTTAGTATTACAGACTTTTGAAAAATGGCTTTTTTGATCCCCAAAAGGTACCATTAAGCCTATAGTGCAGCCTATAGTCGGCGGTAAACGCAGCCCTCGCACGTTGCTTTTGCCAGACATACCGCACATTGCAGGACTCCGGATGTGAGATGTGTAAGGATACCACAGCGCCAAGCTTCAGGATGCATGTAGGGATAGGAAGAAGAGTAGAAACTGAAAGGCCATTCCAGAAACTCTGCAACGACTTCCTAGGCAAGTTCCCGAGAACCAAAAGTGGTCACGCATGGATATTTATCGTAGTGGAACATTTCTCAACATCGATTTTCCTGAAGGCGATGAAGGTGCGACGGCGGCGAACGTAGTAGATTTCATGGCGAACGAAGTTTTTTACAAGTTCGGTGTCCCTGAAACGGTACATTTGGACAATGGAAAACAGTTCACATCTAAGACGTTCGAGGAGATGGTCGATGGGTTCGGAAGCCAACATATCAAGACGCCGAAATACTCACCCCAAAGCAACGCAGCGGTGAGGGTAAATCGAAATGTGCTGGCAGCAATCTTGGACAAGGATCACAGAGAGTGGGATGCGCATCTGCCGGAGATCGAGGTGGCCATATGGAATACTGCCCACTCAGCCACAGGAAAAACACCGTTCTTCACTGTATTCGGTCATCACATGTTTTTGAATAAAGGAAGGAATGTCCAGGAACACTTCGAGGGCGCCTAGAGACGACTCGGCAGCCCTACGACTGCACGCCATGCCAGGACAGGAAGTCTTCCGGAGGAACTTCGTGCTGAGTGGTTTCAGAAAAGCCTTCAACGCCAAGTTCGCCCGTAAGTACCTGAAAGGGAGGTTGGTCAAGGCCGTCGAGAGTAATGCTCCATGCACCATTGTTTTTCCTCTTCCTGAGGTCTCGACGCTCGAAGTAACGGACAGACAGCCATGACTAGATCCTTAAGCGAAACAGCAGTTCAATAAGGAGTACAGATTCCCAGATAAAGCCAAGGTGACAGTTTGCATTGCTTAATATTTGTTGCTCCAATATTTATTTTCTCATTTGACTAGATATTGTTCCATCATAATGCGTTTTTGTTCGCTTCGTAATATTTATTATATTGTAATTAGGTTATTTGTTAATGCCATTTAGCTTGCGCCACAAATTTGTATATTTGTAAATTACCAACAAATGCCAGCGCAGTATATGCCCACATTAGAACACACATCGGGGCATATATAACGTCGGGACCGTCGAGGGTTGTATAATTATTTTATAAATATAACATGTTAGGGCGATCGTCAACCGACCGGTTTTTTTGCATAGATTTTCTTCTTTTTTATTGTACATACAGTATATATGATATATCCGATAATATATGTAGAATTAAACGTAAATAGTGCAACATACATAATACATGAATAAAGAATCATTTCTTAGGGGTACAATATACACATTCTCTATTTATGTTAATGAATCCGTTATGAGCCGTTTAAAGAGTTCTTAGTAGAGCTGTTTGACATGAATTATTGAGTTATCCAGAGGACAAGAAAGCGAAAAAATTCAAGCCTTTTAGGAAGTTGTTAGTCCGGGATGAAGAATATATTTATATTCAACTTGTATTCAAATTTTTTTGAAAACTCAATTAATAAATCAATATGTATGGCAAATATTTATTTAAGTTTTAAATATATATAGCTTTTCGGTTTCTTATACACTTTCTGCGTCAACAAAGATGATTTGCCTATATTGTTTCCCATTACTTTGTAGTTTATTTTGAATATAATTTAATTTAATTCACAACAATAACATTTGAATATGCATTTTCGTTTACGTTTTTGCTTTTGTTTGTAGTTTTCAATTCATTTCTAAATTTATGAAATTAATGGTGTACATAAACCTAAGTGTATATGATGGCTATGGATAGTTTCAAGTTTCACATCCCACACATGTATGGTGACCAGTATTGGTTAACTTTGTAAAGCTGGCAGCTCGTTCCAGGGTAGGTTAATGTCGTTTAAGGCTGGCAGCTCACTCCATGTTGATTAATCTATGCTTGCAGCTTTCGCCAGAAACTTACACGGTAATGCTAATGTTAACATTATGCGAAGTGGAAAACTGGAGCCAGCGATGTGTTATCTTATTTTTATTGGTTAAGCTTCCGTGCATTTGAGCCTATGCTTTTAGAACGCTATGAGGGGAAATTGCTTTTAATTTTTCTGCCTTAGGGAAACATCCGTTTCAGTTCTTCTTTGTTCGCTTGTATGAGTCTGTGTGTATTGCGATTATAACCACTATGCATATGTTGGGTTGACTTTAAGTACGATTCTGGTCTGATATCAATTAACATTAACGTGATCATATGTCTACAAGTAACGAAGTTTAATTTTTTTAGGTCATGTGACAATGGCTGTGGCATATGGTTTATAGATTATAGGTCACCTAAGATGCTTTTGCTAACTCCGCTGACGTGTCCACAGATCCATTAGCTCCTTCTTGGATTCGTTCATTTGGCTTTTTACACAGCAATGACCTTTTCGTCAGTTTCTCCTTCGTCTGCTTTATTTGCACTCTTCAATTGCTGCACTTAACACCGTATTGTATAATATGTATGTATGTATATAACAAGAACGATAAGGAAAACCATGCACGAGGAATATCTACAAAAATCCGCTTGATGGCACTGCCTTTCCATTTACATGAAACTGTGAAGTTCCGGTTGAACCCTACTGTGGCAACGGAACGCAGCAGCTAGCTTACTTAGTTAGAGTCCGTGTCCGAATCGCTGGGCGGAACCGGGGAAGCAGTAGGCTTGGTTGCCGTGCTGGGCGGCTCCTCGCGAATAGGACGCGTTGCCGCCAAATACGCATTCGTGGACTCGCCGTGCGTGGTCTCGATGCCAACCCTGGTAGCGAAAATAACACATGAGAAAATGGCGATATTTTTACCATGATTCCATCGTCTTAACTACTTACTTGTACTCGTGCCGTGCCAAATAGCGGACGTACTTCTCTGGCGGTTCATCGGCATCCGAATCCTGTACACTCACGGAGCGCACAGTGGTATGCGAGACCTGCGTGGCGGGCATAGTAAACTCCACGAATGCGTATGGCGCCAGCTCGCTTGGAATCTGGTCATACGATGTAAGGGCCATTCGGCACACAAGCTGATGTGTGGTGTACGCTCCTACCGGGGGAAAGGGTCAAGGTAAATGCATTGCGATTGAGTACATGTCAATACGTCCACGTAGGGGTCATATTAAAGGGCCCCCGGACTCTATACAAATTTTGATTGATTTGATTTCACAGATCATATGCAAATAATTATGAGGTTCTAATTTTAACAAAAAGAACGCACAAGTTTTGTGGCTCGCCTAAGAGCGGATTAGGATAATTTTCAAAATAAGCTAGAAATCTTAGTACAGGGTTCGTATAGAAAATTAAAAAAAAAACATGGCTGCTGGCTTAATCCACACAAGTAAATATTAAAAAATGGGCCAATTTTGTTACTGAATCTTGTTTACATATATCTAAATTTATTCCCAACGAAAAATCAACCAAAAAAATGATATAAAAAAAATTGTACGAAAAACTCTAACATTCAACAACTAAACCGTTTTCACAATGATTTTTTTAAGTGCAGATTTTTTTCGTTGATCTTCAAATTTAAAAAAAAATGTTTTGATCAAGATTACAAGATTTAAAATAATGATAATTTTATTCCATTTATTTATTTATTTATTCCACTCAAAATAAAAATCAACAGTAAGTCACGGACTCCGGGACTTTAACGAATATTATTTGATATCCTTGTATAAATATCGCAAAGCTGCCCCCTGAACCTGTAGCATCATTTATTAGTGAGCATTATTTTCACTAAGCATATTCTTCACTGCTGACTTGTGTTGCAGGAACCGAGTGGACTACGTTGACCAGGTGATACAAATTTGGGTACTCGTTTCGCAGACGCTGTAAAAATTTTAACTATTTTTCTATCACACATTTCCTTGTATTACCTTTGCGTTCATTGGCAAAATAAAGCATACCACATACATTCACAAATACAATTACATTTTACGAACATACTAGAAAGGTGCCACCACGTTTGCCAAGGTATACCTTGTCCGAGTTTAGTCGCTTGTGAAAAGTAATGTTCAAATTCAGCATTCAAGGAAATGCAATTTTTGGATAAATAGTAAAATAATATGTTCTAGAATATTGCACCTTGAGAAGTTTGAAAAACATACACATTCCTAAACAGTAGAATTTCCAAGTTCTGTTTTTTCACTAAACTAAGCCAAAAACAATTTTAAGCTACATAGATACTACACGACAATTAAACAGGTTCTTTTAGTTTTTTATGAACAATCTGAATTGTACAAATAAATTGAAAAAAAGTAGAATTCGATTGCCCAGAACAACAGCAGAAATTCCAGCGCTGATCAATTTTCTGGGATATTGAAAGATATTGGGAAATAAAATGAGAAAAAAATTTAAAATTGTTGCAAAGTGTGGGCGTGACCGAATCGATAGAAATTTACAAGACTAATGAAATTATGAAAAAATTTAAAAAAATGACTAAATATGTGGGCGTGGCAGTTTTTGATATATTTGCATTCTATTACTCTTCTTCCAATTTCTATCGGTATACCAAAATTATTTTGCCCACGCCCATTCTAACGCCCACCAACATCCAAAATTGTCACGCCCAGACTTTTAAAAAGTATTAAAATATTTTTTAATTTTTGTATTACTCTTGAAATTTTAACGCCCACAAACACCCAACATTGATGTCACCAGACTTTTTAAAGGTGTTTTTGAAAATTTAGAAATTTCTCGTTCCCACTTCCACCAACGCGTATCTTTTAGGCAGGTAAGTCGACTATAGCGTTCTCTCTTGTTAAACCTGTTAGTCGCAGAGTAAAAGGATTTACTAGATTCGCTGAAAAGTATGTAACAGGCAGGAAGCGTTTCCGACTATATAAAGTATATTCTTGATCAGAAATAATAGCCGAGTCGATCTGGCCATGTCCGTATTTACGTTGACATCTCAGAAAATATAAAAGCTAAAGAGTTGAGAATTAATATACAGTTCCCAGAGGCATAGACGCAGATCAAGTTTGTTGATTCATATTGCCACGGCCACTATAACGCCCACAAACCGCTCAAATTTGCCACGCCCACACTTTTGCAAAATGTTTTGATATTTTTAAATTTATTTTTTAGTCTATTTCTATCGATCTGCCAAAAAAATTTATGCCACGTCCACTCTTACGCCCATAAACCGTAAAAACTGCCACAAACACAATTTTGAAATTTTTTTAAATATTTGCTCATTTTATTCAACAATATCTATCGATATCCCAGAAAAATTTCTAAATTTCGCGTTCCCATTTCCACTTTCTGAGTAACGGGGAGATAGTCGGGGAAGTCGACTATAGCATTGTCTCTAGTTTTACCTCTAAAGGAGGTGACTTTTTTTGGCATTTGAGTGATTGTTCTTGCTTAAAGTTTCATATACTTTGGAACTCTTAAAGGACAACACAGACAGAACTTATTTCTTTCTTCGTGGAATACTACTCCGGACACGAAAGGTGAAGAGGGAAACAAACACCAACGACGAATATTTCGCCCACAAGAACATGTTTGTCAAATAAATTAGAATTTTGAATGCTTTTATCAAGAATGCATTATTATGCAATGCTTTAGGTAAAACTCACCTTGACCCTCTTTGGGCAAACGGGGACAACGCCACACAATGGCCCGATGATGATGCTCGTATTTGGCCTGTCCGGAGGTCACCTCGATCAGCGACTCCTGAAGCGTGTCGACGGCACCCAGGATTCGCTCGATACCCTTGATCTTGCCTGTTCGCCGATGAGCTGACTTAACCGAACCATATCTGTTCCAGACAACAATTAAATACTCAAAGGCCATTTGATTATTGCCAGAAACACCTACCTGAAGTGCTTCTCCACACGGAACAGGTAGATCCAGCATTCGGGTATGGGGAAGCGAACGGAGACATCCTCGCAAGGGATTTGGCCTAACTTGCGGGAGGTGAATCCAGGCACCAAAATGTCGGCCCGCAGTTCCACCTTGTTGCCGCTAACGCACCAGGTTGCCTTCAGCTGCAGCGGAAGTTCCCGATTCTTGGGCGGACGCACTCGGAAGCGGAGCAGCTCAATATAGTTCGCGTCTGGTGGTTGAAACCTGCACAGGATCGGGATTTTTTACAAGTGGATAGGTACATAGTAACTTATGTTCAGTTTTAAAAAATGTTTGTTTACGTTCATTTAAAAATTAACTGCTATAGTTTCAGAGATATAGTCGTTCATACGGACAGACAGAAGGACATAGTCAAATCGACGCAGCTAATCATATGGATCTCGAATCATCATACTTTATGTGTAACGCCAATTTCTACTTACTTGATGGTGCGCGTTCTCTCATACTCCTGCTGATTAACAACACTATGAAACTCAACGGCCTCCAGCCTGATCCACTCCTCGGTGGCCACCGGAATGATGTCGTGCCGGCCGACGACCTCCTTTCCCTGCCGCCACATATCGTTTACGCCTAATTCGATGGTGGGCATGCCGGTAAGAAAGGCGAGGAAGAAGAGTCGCACCCGGGCTATCTGTTTGAGGATCTTGCCCTCGAAGTCCTGTTCCACAGTGATTTCATCAACGGCGGTTACCTGGACCTCCTCCATTTTGTATGTCAACGCCCGATCCCGAAGAGCCGGAAGCTTGAACAATGCCTCCTCGATGCAGACCGAGAACTGCTTCATGTCCTCGTAGTTCATTGAGCCAATCTTGAAGAGTTGGGATGACTGCGGGGCATGCTCTACAGGCAGGCCAAGTTTTTTGAGATCGCTTCCAAACTCCTTGACGCCTTCGTAGTCGCCAGCGATGGCATATTGTGCAAATTTGGTCAGCTTATTTGTGATCCGCTCCGCCTTGGTCACTTGACCGGGTCTAACGCCGGGTCTTTCCTTGTAGAATATGTACTGCAGTTTCATCGTGAAAATCTTGCCGAACTGATCATACTGCTGGGCCCCGATCTCCGACACAGAATACGAGGGTTGTAAGGGCAGTTCTTGAAAGGGTTGCTTATCGCCCGTCTGGTTAAGCAGCTGAACCACCGGCACGTCGTTCTGCACCACCAGTCGGACAAAAATTTTTTTCCAGAAGCGCTGACCGGTGATCTTCTTCTTGTTGGGCTGCCGCAGTTGCATTTCCCATCCCGGTCCAATGTAATGGAGTCTCGGGAACTCCTCCAGCGGTTGTGATACATCCTCGTCATAGAGTGGTGTCTGTGGAGTTTCCTGCGAGTCCGTGCGTTTAATGGCGGTTCCATCGGTTGGTGGCGGCCCCGGAGCCGGGAGGCCACTAACATCCTCGAACGGATTGACGGTTAAGCCAGGTAGCGATGTGGTCTGTGCCTGGTTAACACTACGCGCCGGCGGCGGTGGTGGCGCAAGTTGGGGAGCCACCCCACAAGTTCCCTCTGCCATCGGGCGGATCACCACGCTGAAATCCTTGTCCACAGATTCCACGGAGTCAGCGCGTGCAGGCGCCTGCATTGAATAGAAATCATCGTCCTCGTTGCCGAATCCATCATCCGCCGAATTGGTGTCGCCAAAGGCATTAGCCGAGACTGTGGCCGATCGGAAAGCACTATCTCCCCAAGCTGAAAAAAGCGTCGATTCATTGATTTAATAAACTTCAACAATTATTATAGCCGGTACTATAAGTGAAAGTGTAAAAGTGTTTCCGACCATATAGAGTGTATATATTCTTGATCAGGATCGATAGTCGAGTCGATCTGGAACTATCCGTCTGTCCGTCCGTATGAACGTCGAGATCTCAGGAACTATAAAGGCTAGTTGAGATTAAGCATGAAGCTTCCAGAGATATAGACGCAGCGCAAGTCTGTTTAAAAATGTTGCCACGACCAATCTAACGCCCACAAGCAGCACAAAACTGTCACGATCACACGTTTGAACAATTTTAAAATTTTTTCTTACTTTATTCACCAATATCTACCATTAGATATTAATATCTGTATGGTATCCCAGAAAAAATATGAAAATTCGCGTTCGCATTTCGAGTAGCTGAGTAACGAGTATCTGATAGTCTCTTGTTTTGAAATACATTGCTTGTAAATGTCACTTTTAATCGTAACAAAATTTGACATTAACCATTTTGGAGCATTGAAAGAAATTTCCCCAAGTCTTTTTTTTTGCAGGTATTATATTGATATTATTTATTTAAGTCAGATCGGTCGGGTCCAACCACTATATCATATATGTACATAGCTGCCATGGGAATAATCGGGAAAAAACTAGACCTTCGTTGCTATTGATAATAATTTGCTCGAATTGAGTAAACAAAGTTTTTCACAATAGCTACCATAGGAATACTAGAAAAACTATTTAAAAATAAATCATAGTTTCGTTTTTATTAATCTAACATCACTTTGTTGATGTTGTAATTTCAGTTTTAATTTTATTAAAATCGAAGATCATCGAAAAAGTCGGAAAATGACTTGCTTATATATGGAAATAAGTGAAGCTGCCATAGGAGTAGTCTAATTATTTCTTGAAAAAACTACAAAAGAAATGGTGCTGTTGTTTATACGCATATCGTTTTTTTATTCGGTCCTCACTAGGATATATAGCCGAAGATAGCTTTATTCCCTGTCTTTATTGGTAAATCTAAGTCATATTTTCGATCTTGATAAATAAAACTTACCATCGCTGCCCGTGGGCGTTATCGCTCCGGAACCGCCAAAGCCCTCCATTATGCTGATGTTGTCCTTCTTCACCGAGTCAAACTTGGCTGAGAAGGCGTCGAACTCGTCTGGATCGGAAGCAAAGATATTGGCTGTATGGCTGGGCGCTTTCGGGGTCTCCATCTGCGAGTCCGGATCGTTCACTGCAAATATATTGGCAACTACCGCTGGCATGGGCTCGAAGTTCGGCTCCTCTTCCTCGGGGCTGGCGAAGGGGTTAGCAGACAACTGGCCGCTGGAAGCCAGCGGAAAGTCTAGACCGGTGTCCATTTCTTCCGGCTCGGGCTCGCCGGCTATTGGCTCACCATCGACTAGAGCTGCCTGGGTGGTCACAATGCGTTCTGTTGGTGGGCTGTGATCAGAGACGATCTCGGGCTCCATATCGGGTTCGATTTGTGGTTTCGTCTCTGATTCCGGCTCCTGCATAGCCTCCGGCTCATCCTCGTCATCAGATCGCGGCAGGTCCTCTACCGTGGTGATCTCAATATCCGGCGTGGTGGCCCTCTGCGTGCTGGCGGTTCCCGGTGGTGCAGCCATGTTATTCACCTGTCGTTCCAATCCAGTAGCCGCCTGTGGTTGGGATGTTATATCATGGGTGCTTTCGTCTGGTCGTATAAGTAGGGAAGTAAATACTGGTTCATCTCGAGAGCTAATTCCATTCCTCTGCTCCGTGTCTGACTCCTCTTGTTCCGGCGGTACACCCTCCCCAATCGCCTCCTGCAGATCGTCATGCAGTAAATCCGGCTTGGATGCTGGTTGGGCAGGTGGTGCATGCGGTTGCTCAAAGAGACTTAGTATGTCCTCCTTGGATTTATGTGGTGGTGGCTTGGCCGGCTTACATGCCGTAGTACCAAACATATCCAAAAGGTCATCCGCTTCTGGCGCGGCTGGCGGTGGAGCAGCTGCGGCCAACGGTGGTGGAGGTCTTTGTGGTGCTGCCTGACCCGGTGGAGCGGGACGTGGCGGGGCAGGACGAGGCGGTGGTGGGCGAGGGGGTTGTTTCATCGGTGTTGCAGGAAGTGGAACTGCCGCCTGAATATTAGGCATCGCTGTCGGCACTGCAAAGGGATTATCTAGCGGCACACCGCCTGCCACACCACTAATTAAGTCCGCCTCCATGCCTTGAGTATGGGCACTCGATCCACTATCCACCGACATATCCAGAAGATCGGCTAGTCCCGAATCCGGAGTGGGGCTGGGCGAGTGCAGATCCCGCATCGAAACCGGGCTGGGAGATCGGGTGGCCGGTATACGACCTAGTAGCTCGGAACTAGTTTCGTCTAACTGACTGGACACCGTACTAATTAAGTCTTGGGTGCTCTGTGGAGGAACCAGTGGGCGTGGCGGGGGCGGGTGCGCGTGTGATTGCAACTGTGGCTGTGACTGAGGCGGCTTCTTACCCTCATCCTCCTCCTCGGCGCCTGATTTCAAACTTAACGCGTCGTCCTCAGCCTCGATGGTAGTGCCGAAGAAACTCATCGCCGGGTCGAGTTCGTTGTCATGTGTGGCCTCCGCTTCTGGCTCCGCCCCCAACTCGAGATCGTCGGCACCAAAGGAAAAGGGATTTGAAGCGCCGGTAGCTAAATATGAAAGTGAACAGATAGTAAATATTGAGCAATCCGAAAATAACATTTAAGTTGCTTTCATTTATCTTGTATTATCGGATAAAGTATTATATTGAGTTTTAACACTCGTTGAGTCACGGTATACGGCGCACAGTTTAGTAATCAAGAACGGATAAGCGGAAAACCCTTGAATTTCAAGGGTTTCTATAGCTACTGCATATCTATATTTCTATATAAAAATATATTATCTTATTTACTGCTTTGCATTACTTGGTTAGACATAGCTTTATTTAATATAGGTCTAGATATTAAAGCTTGATTCCCATAAGATCGATAAGCAAACTAATAAAAAACCAGATAGGTCGTACAAAATGTTTTCGGCATAGCGCAGGATCCCCTTCTATCTTTATAGTTTAGCCACCAAACTGGACGTTTCATGGCATTCCGTCAAGGCTAGGGAATATGATACAATCCCAACCCAATGGGGTGTAAATCATGCCAACTGTTAGGCCACACATCCAAGCATTCCAATTTTGTAATGCATTGTAAAAACCAACGATGTACATTTACTGACATTATGTATAAGAATAATTGTATTAAAAGTGTAGACCACTTAAAAATTCTGGGTATAACCTTCGACTCAAAGCTTAATTTTAAAAACCATTGCATTAATCTTAGAAAACAACTTGAATCTCGATTTAACATTATTAAATTGTCAAGTTCCAAGTACTCCTGTAGACACACCAATACTCTTATAACATTACTCGCGCACTAAGGCTCTCTAAAATAGACAATGGTCCCACCTACAAGAAGTCCTACCAGCTTTCCACGGAGCTGTTCGTCGAGCCATCAATGCGTTCCCCACCTCTCCCACTCGTTGCATACTCGGAGAAGTCTGCCCAGCGGTCTGCAGGTCTGATCGCATATTAGAATGCACCATGCATCTTCTACCAAGACTATTCACCACTCCCAACACCCTTTTTAAAAAAGATTTCTGCGCCAAATGTAAGCGGAATCGCAAATACAGATGCCTCTGTACGCTCAGGCGCTGTGCCAGCTACTGCACCCAGCTCGGCCGGCCGCCTCTTATACCACAAGAGGCTATATCCTCGCCGCCTTATTGGTCCCCCCAACATCAATACAAATGTGCCGAGTTCCACAAGGAACAAAACTACGAGTGCCGAGTTTCTTAGCCGTATTCTGTCTCAATAAGAAGCGATCGGCAACAGTATCTGGCTATACACTGATGGCTCTAAATCGACCGAAGCAACTTCCTTCGCTGTTGTTTGAGAACACAACATTATCGCTGGAGGGCACCTGCCCTTACATATCTCATAACTTACATAACTGCCCTTATACTAAAAGCCTGTCAGTTCGCGGCTTCAAACAGAGGACAATTTGTAATTTGCACCGACAGCCTTTCTACGATTTCTGCTCTACAAAACCGTATCCACAGCGACCCAACCATACTGGCAATCTAGATGATCCATCGATACTCTTTAGTCCCGTAAATGTCAATGTCATCAATAATTTAATCCAAGATCATCTTGACGAGACATCATCTTCAGACACAGATACTCTGCCATTCTACCATCCAACTCCTTGCCCATTATGCGGGGAAAATCTATCCGTCGAACATATGTTGGACACTTGCCATAAACTTGAGAGAATAAGAGAGAGATACTGAATTTGCTTCCCAAATCCCATCCACCATTCTACGCAATACCTCAAAAGAAAACATTTGAATCTGAACAATTTTATAATAAAAACCCAAATTTGATATTTGGAACGGAATATGTAAATATTATTTCGAGTCGAAGGAACCAGCAGCCAGTACTTGTTCTCAATATATATTAAGTTTAGTATTTAATACTAGATTTAATCTTTTTAAAATAAAATAAAAAAAATAAATAACAAATTTAAATGAGCGTA
Organism: Drosophila mauritiana; assembly: GCF_004382145.1. Taxonomy (NCBI): domain Eukaryota; kingdom Metazoa; phylum Arthropoda; class Insecta; order Diptera; family Drosophilidae; genus Drosophila; species Drosophila mauritiana. The sequence goes on along the minus strand of NC_046672.1, from coordinate 22,388,165 downwards.
GAGTACCCAGAATTTTAATGGTTATACAGGCCGTTGCCCATTTCGGAATTTCAATAGGAGACGATTTTATTAAATTATCGCCCCTTCAGTCACGTGTTTGGAACGCATTATCCGAGGCTTTCAAATTCGACGTGTTTGTAGTCGCTTAAAGTAATCAAGTCTAAAACTTAAAAGGAATTCAAGCAAGGCGTTAATATCTCACCTTCCATCTACAAAAGCTCTAAAATAAGGTTTTGTTACGAAAAATTCTGCTTAGCTAAATAAGAATACTATTTTAATTTTCTCATTTAAAATATTAAGCTTCCCAAGTGGAAATTTTCTGTTTCAACGAGAGGAATTATTAATTGTAGATGGTGTATTTAGGTTCCGTTCGTCACTCCTCAGTAAGGGGGGTTTTGTTTAATCTAAACTTCGGGTTGCATACCTAACTCCCTTTCAAAAAAATCGGAAAAAGTTGTGAATCTAAATGGAAATTTGTACATACCTGCTATAAAAGGATTATCCGCACTAGGTTCAGGTTCAGATTGCATGAGAAACGGGTTGGCCGCTGCATCGCAACCTTCCAGGTCTTCGTCCATTAAAAAGGGATTAGCCATTTCCGATTTCGGCTTTTACTTTTCTGCGATTAAAGATAGCCTATATATCTTATCTTAACGTTCGATCAGCTCGCTTTCCAGCAGCTTTATCTCTGTCTCGCCGGGCGCTAGATTCTCCGCAATTGAAGTGTCGAACGGGTCTATATCCTGGGCGGGCAAGGACGGTCTTGAGGAGGTCGAAGGCGTGAGGACCTTGTCGCCCAAGCCCAACTCCTGAGCGTCGCTTTGCACGTCAAGTACGTCAGTCACCGAAGTCTTTGTCTCCGGCAATAGTTCGTTTTCTAGAAGTTTTAGCTCAGTCTGGCCCGGCTGGAGATTTGCCGCTATGGATGTGTCAAATGGGTCGATGTCCTCCTCCGATTTGCCGCTTCCACCTGAATTGGTTAGCTTCTTACGCTCTTGAGCGGGTGTCAAGACCTTGATGTTGATATTCTCCTCGACGGCCAGCAAGACTTCAGCTGGAACAGGAGTAGGTGGAGCCCGGGGGTCAAAATCGGGGTCGGAAAGGCTGTGCCGTAGATTGGCGGATACGGAGATCAAATCCTTTTCAATATGCTTCAGCTCTATATCGCTGAGTTTTGCCTCAGGCACATAAGACGTATCGAAGGGGTCAACGTCCTCAGTTTCTCTTTCACGCTCCTGCAAAAGATTGTCAGATGGTGCGTAGTACGGCGTCAGTGGCTTCTTACTAGCTCCCAACTCATTACCCGCTCCGAGAAGATCTGGTGCCGGTTCCAGGAAGCCCACGCTCTTGGCCTGGATGTTTAGACTTAGAGAGGACTTTCGTCGAGCTGTATCGAAATCCGTTTCTTTTTGCTCTAATTTTACTTGCGGTGCTGCTGGTTCTTCTTGATCCGCCCGTGGATCAAAGTCTGGGTCACTCAGGGACTGCTTGAGGGTTACTCCGTCTACGCCCGAATAGTTAAGAAGCTCGCGCTCCAGAAACCGTAGTTCCGTGGACTTGGGTTGCACCAGAGCCGATACGGCCGATGTATCGAAGGGATCAAAGTCCTCTGCCTCTTGGTCGACGCTTAATGTCGGCGCCAAGGGCGCGGGAACCACCTGACTGAGGTCGGTAGCACTACCAGCGAGAAGATCGCGTTGTGGAGCTGCTAAAAAGGATGGCCCTGTGGCCGGTTCCTCCGCACGCGGATCAAAGTCGTCGTCTTCCTCAAGTACAGTGGTCTTCTTAATCACTTGCTCTGCGTAGTTGGTGTTAAAGGGGTCGTCTTCCGGGTTCTCCTCCTCGTCCTCTGACACGTAAATCGCACCGGGCACAATGTGGGGTCCTGTAGGCGGACGGACTGGGGGTGGCGGACGCTTTGGTTTTCCTAGGGATAAAACAGGAGTAAATTGGTGGGTTAGAAAATTTGAAAAGGCTTTAAATAAGTAAGTTATTATCTCCGACTATCAGATACTAACGGAATCTATTGAAAGTGAGAATGTGAAATTTCATAATTTTTCGGACATATTGTGCCATATCTGCCATATACATTCGAGAATATAATGATAAAAAATTAGCGGCTTGTGGGCGGGCCAAAAAGTTTAATTATTCAGACATATATAAATGCAGAAAGATATATTAATGCAGATATAAACGGTGCACTTTCAAAGTCAACTGAATTGTGAGTTAATACCTAAGATTATATTTAAGAACATGAATCTACACAAATACAAAAAATACTACCATATATTTACACTCTAATGTTAAGGTTATAAGTCATTATTGTACTTTTAAAAAAAAAACTAACCAGAAAAGCTCAGAGAACTCTTACCTGATTCTTGGTCCGGTTGCTTTTCAAATTCGGCCCAACTACCTTCTCCAAAGGCTTCAGTGGGCAGCTGCGCGACAGGCAAAGCAACCTGGCTAACGACAGTAACCTCTTCCTTTTTGGTCAGCGATTCCGCGGCTAGTTCGGCGAACTCGTCGTATTCTTCGTCATTGAGTGCATCGAATTCTGATAGATCCGGGTTAAGCAGCTGATTTTCGTGATCTTTGTGCTCGAGCTCTTCCTCCTCCTCTATGGGCTGCTTGTGCTTAATCAAGTGCAAATGCAAGGAGACACTAAGATCAATGGGAACCGATGACTCGGATAGTTCCTCGTCGAGGTCGTCAAGCAAATTATGCTGAGGCTCGACGTTCGAAGTGGCAGCCAGAAGTTCCGATTCCGAATCAGCTAGCTCTACGCTTTCGCTAAGAAGGAGGTTCTGGATACCCTTTCTTAACTTTCGCTTGGGATTCGCTAGGGCGACAGCGTGCTCTCGGTCCACGCGACCGGATAAAACCTCAACGGCTGCTCCAAGACTCACTAGTTTCTTGTTGCCTTTTGCTCTATCGGCACCAACAATAACCTTCTCCGCGTATGCGGTGTCAAAGGGATCGGGACCGTCGTCGGCAAGGACGGGGGAATCTGGTACAACGGCTAGTTGGAGCTCGCCGCTGGTGATAGCCTCAATGTAGTCGGTGGCAAAGATGTCATCGGCCTCGTAATCGCCTGCCTCCTCCTCTGATTCAGATAGCTGAACAACCGCCTCAGCTAACTTGTCCCGTTGGGCCTCGATCTGCCCAAGGCGCTGTCTTTCCCGCTCCTGCTGCTCGGCTTCAAGGCGAGCGGCCTCCTCCTCCTCCTGTTTCTTTTTTTCAGCGGCAGAGGGCAGTCGCTGGTAAAATGACTCCTTCTTGATCCGATCGAGCTCGTCCTGGGTTTTGTGTAGAATGCTATCGACGCCTGATGTAAGTGCCTTAAATTTGGCCCACTCCTCGTCGCCGCCGGCAGCCCCCTGATTTTGATCCGATAACTGTTGTTGGGCGTTGAGGATGCTAGAGGATAATCCCGAGCCTAACCCTGAGTTAAGGGCTATTGGCTCGTGGTGGGCCTCAACGTCTGATGCCGCTCCGTCGGATTCGCCGGCGTCCGATTTTGTGGCCGCCGCCTCCTGTTTGGCCTTTAGGTCCCGCTTGTACTGCTCAAGCTCCTCCTCGGTGAAGAGCTCCTGATCCTTTTTCGACTTCTTTTTTTTCTTTTTTAGGCTTTTTGGTAGCTTAAGCATTATCTAATTGCGGAGACATCGAGATCGGTCTGCAAAGAGGTCGTACAACTTACTGACTCCGGTCGAATACGAAATCGTGCTGTAGATGAAGGTGGCGGTGTGATTACAGCGACTACGTAGAATTCAGTTTAGTTCTAGTTGGATGGGGTCTTGGAACTGCGGGTGGGAGGAACAGAGGAGTGATTATGTAAGATATGTACGTCTCGCGAAATTGAACCGGTATCGAAACTGGGGTGTCTATAGGTTCAACGATTTGCCGGCCCACTCACCGCCGCCTCATCGGCTGTTTTTCGGATGTTCCAGGCGTTATCGCTTAAGCTCAAAGAAAAACCTAAAGTATATCTAAGATCAAAAATCGTTTTCGGAAAATTTGATACACACATATGTATGTACGTATATATAAAGAGCTCGATTGTGTACCTACACGTGAACTTGTCGAATTGCCAGAGCTTTCCCACCTCACACCAAAAGAGAGACGCAACGGCTGCAGTTGAGTCAGTCAAAGCTCAAAGCCCTCCCACACACACACAGAAACTCAATCTCGCATGCCAGGGAGAAATATTTTGCTGGCCGTAAAAATAGGCAACATATTCGGACACATTGTTTATACCAATTACTTGCACTTAGGACGGTGCGAATTTATCACGTTTTAGGCACAAATTTTATCATTTTAGCTGTTTATTTTTGCTAATCACTTGTCTTATTTAAAGAACTCAAATTTGGTTTGTTGATTACCTACCACTTAATACATTTATCAAAACGGTTTTCATGCGGCTTAGGTTACATCTTTTAGAATATTAATGCAAAAGTTGGTTACAGTATTGTATTATAGAAGACCGACTTTTGAATAGGATTACAAGTACAGTTTTATTGTACTTCACAATAAAAACTGAATTTAGACCCCTAGTGAGCACCTAAAAACCGAGGATCTCTGTGAAAAATAAGTTTGATATCATAGTTATACATATAAGGCAAAATTTTATCCATTTTGAGTAATAGGTACAATATAGGTACAATTCAATAATGTCTTAATTTCGTTCTATCTTTTATTTTTTAATAACTTCTTCGTTTTTCTTTCATTTTCTTCTCCTTTCTAATGAGAGTTGGTGGGAAAAATCGATGCTCTAGAGACTGAATTTCTGACAAGGGCGAGCGAGTCGACGTATTCGTGCAAAAGAGACAGCGCCCCCGCACTACAAGTCACACACACTTGGCCACTTACACACGCGTCACATAGAAAAGTTAAACTCTACAATTATATATGTATGGGGTATAGGAGCCCAAGAAACTGTAACTTTTGGTAAGCCGCCAATTCCCGCTTTTCAAAAATTGTACGTAGCTGAATTTCCAAAGTTTTCTTTCAGGAAATTATGCAACTTGCGTCTCACTCTTGTGCACACAATTATCGAAAGAACATCATTTGTACGAGAAAAAAAAGCACATTTCTCACTAATTTTTTTGGAGATAATATTTTGGCATATACTTTAAAATAAGCAAAGACCTAACACAAGCACTTAGCGTTGTTTGCTTTTAGAGGACTTTATTTTTTCGTTTTGATTCGCTTCGGTGTCTTTACCTCTGATTTGAACTATCGGGAAATCTAGCACAGAATGAATTAAATGTCGTGAAATTCCGTAGGAAGTGCTTTTCGTCAGCTGCGACGTCAGCAGCGACGAAGCAGCGTTACGGCGCACCAACGGTATATCCTGCAAAAGCTTCATAAAGCTCTGAAAAACACTGTACTTAAGGAAGTTTCCTTCCACAGCTGACATTAGCCTTTTGTTATGCTATTTTTTGCGCCTGTGGGATTTTTGCTGCTCCGAAAGCTCTGCAAGAGAAGGACTTTAACAAGAGAGAATGCGAGAATGAGAGAATTAAATAAGAATAGTCCGCTTCCCCAACTAGCAGATACCCTTTACTCAACTGGAAGTGTGAACGAGACATTAAAATATTTTTTGGAATATCGGTAGAAATTGGGAAACAAAATTAAAAAATTAAAAATTGATCAATATATATATATAAAAATTTCCGAATATATTTCAAAAGAGTGGGCATGGCAGTTTTTTGCAGTTTGTGACGTTATAATGCGGTAAAAAGTTTTTTGTTTTGCATCTACGTCTCTGGAAGACAGAAGGACAGGTCCAGATCGACTCGGCTATTGTTATAGAATTTATATGATCGGAAACGTTTCCTTCTGCCTGTTACATACCTTTCAACAAGTCTAGTATACGCTTTTACTTTACTAGTAACGGATATAAAGAGAAGCGCTGTCATCTGCGTCACTGTCATATGACACTTGGCATTTTATTAAGTCTTGTTTCTGACGCATGCGTATCCTAAACATGTTTCAGCCCTGAAAATATGTGATATTTCGTGCATATTCAAATAATCGAATAATGTTTAAATTAAACTAACTTTTTCAGAACCAACTCTTTGTCTTTCGATTTACCCGAATTTGAATAATCACTCAAATATGTAGAGGGCGTCAAATTATTTGAACTCACAATTCTAAGACAAAGCTCTCAGGCATGCATTATTGCAAAATTTTAAATTTTGTTTGGATAAGTCCGAATCATCAAACATCTAATGCAATTAACAAGGAATGGTGTTGTTCTGAAAAAAGTGTGGACGTGATTTCATGAAAACTTTAAGTCAGATCGCATTTTGTTATACCCATTAGTCGTAGAGTAAAAGGGTATACTAGATTCGTTGAAAAGTATGTAACAGGCAGAAGAAAGCGTTACCCACCATATTACGTATATATATTCTTGATCAGGATCAATAGCCGAGTCGATCTAGCCATGTCATCTGTCCGTCCGGACGTATGAAGGTTGAGATCTCAGGAACTATAGAAGCTAGAGAGTTGATATTAAGTATACATTTTCCAGAGACATAGACGCATATCAAATGTGTTGATTCATGTTGCCACGCCCACTATAAAGCCCACAAACCGCTCAAATTTGCCACGCCCACCCTTTTGCAATATGTTTTGATAAATTTTCATATTTTTATTAGTTTTTCAAATTTCTTTCGATTTTCCAAAAAGGAATTTGAATCGCCCACTCTAACGCCCACAAACCACCCAACCTTTCCACGCCCACACTTTGCAAAAATGTATTGATTCTTTTTCATAGTTTTATTTGTCTTGTAAATATTTATTAATTTGCTAAAAAAAACTTTTTGCCACGCCCACAAACTGCTCAAAACTGCCACGCCCACACTTTAAAACAATATTTAAATTTGTTTCTCATTTTATTCACCATTATCTATATATACCCAAGAAAAATTATGAAAATTCGCGTTTGCATTTCTACCAGATGAGTAACGGGTATCTGATAGTCGGGAAAGTCGACTAAGAATTCTTTGGTATTTTTCCTTAAGTTCGGAATTCCATTAATGACTGATGGAATACTTAAGTCTCTTTGCATATTTTTATTCCGATCGTACCACGGTGCCCGAGTGATGGTTCTCAACCATTTGTTGTATGAAGTCAATATTGCTGTTGCCGTATTGCCCCATAGCTGTGAGCCATAGGTCCAGATAGGTTTCAATACTTAATTATAATGTAAGACTTTTGGTCAAGGCTGAGCGGAGAGCCAGAGTTGATCAGCCAGTGTAAGTTGTTGGCTTTGAATGCAAGATGAATTGACTGCGCCATATGAGTCTTCTCATATGTCAAAGTGTACTCATAGGTACTCATACATTCCCTCATCTGCTTTCGGACGTGGTATTTTGTTCAACAACAGTGGTGGCCAAAGTTGTCTATTTAGCGTAAACGTCACGTGCTTGCATTTCTTCTCATATATCATACTTACGTTTGTATATTCGCCAGTTAGAGAGACACTTCTCAATGTCTATGAGGTACAAGCCAGCTGTGCTGTAGCTTGGATTGGGGATCTTGAACGGATAGGGATAGTTGTGTCGTCGGCAAACTTGGATACCATTAGGCGACTATTTGTAGGGACACCAGCCTCAATTTTCTAAAGTGACAGTGTTGCACCGCACTGCGAACTTTCTGCTATGACTATAGAAGCTTGTGTGTTCTTTCTGAAAAAGCTGTTTTAATATTAAACATTGGGCCGTCAGGCCAGACTCTGTCGAATGCTTGGGATACGTTTATTAATACGGCTGTGTAGATGTAGATTAAGTCGGTTTAGCAGGCATTTTTTGAATAGTTTCGCAATAAATGAGAGTAGACTAATTGGTCTTTGAGATAAAGGAACTGTGTGGTCCTTACCACTCTTTGGAATCATTATGATGATCGATCTTTTCTATCATTGGAAGTAGCAAAGTTTGGTGCTGGTATTGAAGAGCTGGATTATGTAACGAACTGCAGAATGTGCAGCTCGATGATCATTTCCGATGTTACACCGCCGCATACGGGACTTCTTCGGACTGAGATTGTCTTCAATTATTTTAGTTATTTCTTTTGGACGAAACACAATTGAGGGTGTTGTTGGTAGCAGTTTACGGGTGAAGACTGCATGATAAATAGACAAATGTATGTACATATACAAGTGGAAGCCCCCTTTCTATACAATATATTATTATTTTTTGAATATTTTGAATTGAATATCAAAAATAAATGCTCCTACACTACAATTCCAAATTCAAGGCTACTCAATTGTTCGGTAAAAACAAATTATTTAAAATTGAACCAATAATTCATAGAGGTATAGTAAACAGATTGGGAAAGGTCGAGTTATCTTTATGGAATTACTCGAAGGCAGTTTGAAGGAAAAAACCTTAAAAAGATTTTAAGATTTAAATTACTATTTTCGATCATTGCCCAAAGGCCAAGCATGTTTTAAAGTTTAAAGTATTTACTTCACTATTATTTTAACTTTTTTAGATGTATACCTTTATGTATTATTGATTGATTAAACATTATTTGTGTAAAGTCATTTTAGAGTGGTTGACAATATTTTGTAGTAATATGAATGATGTTGCCAATAATTTGGTAGTAGCAAAGACATTGGAATATTCTAATTCTGTTGTCATTGGTACTTAATACCATACCACACTATGGCAGTTGTCAAAGTGTGCACCGTATTAAGCTACATCATTTATGAAATTTTTTCTATGCGGAGCAAACACCAAAGAAATGCATTACTTACTAATGTCTTTTAAGAGAAGTAAAAAAAGATAAAAAGTATTTGGAATTTGACTTGTTACAACTTCATGTCTATTTAAGTTAGGAAACCGAAGTAGTAGAAGTAATGAAGAGAAAACTATGAGAGCATACGGATTTTGGGGAAAATGAATGAAACTTCCAATGAAAAAAATATTTTTTTAATCAGAACTTGGAATTGATGAAGCATAGCTTAACAATTTGTTATTCTTGGTATCAAAAGAAACATTTTTTGTTAAAAAAATTCAATTCTACAGGGGCTTGTAGAAAAATATGTAAGTTGTAAAAGAAAGGGTTTTCGATCACATAGTACAACAGGTATCTGATAGTCGAGGAAATCGATTATAGGAATCCCTCTCGTGTAATCCATGGATTTAAAGTTATAAAGCAAAGGTGTCATCCCACGCCAACGAAGTGGCAAGCCAACGCTTAGCGCCTAATGTCTTGCGTTTAATAACCGTAATTCGCGGAATAAAAGTGTAAACTGATTCCGACCATATAAAGAACATTCTTTATGATCAAGAATATTCTTGATCAGGATCAAGTCGAGTCGATCTGGCTGTCTCAGGAACTTATCTTAAGAACTATAAGAACTAGAGAAACTATAAGAACATGCAGATTCCGGAAAAGTAGACGCAGCGCATGTTTGTTTGTTTCCACGACCAAAAACCGCCCTTAACGCCACGCCAACTTTTGCAATTTTTTTTTATATTTTTTCATTTATTGTTAATCTTGTAAATTTCTATCGCCTTACCAAACAACTTTTTGCCACTCCCACACTTTTGAAAATTTATTTGATTTATTTTTATATTAATATTTTTCATGCTTATTTTTATCAATTTTCAAAAAATTCCGTAAATTGTGTCAGATACACAACTGGAGAAACTCCACCAAAGCGTTCTCTTGTTTTAGTATCCTTTACTCGTAGAGTAAAAGGATTTGTTAAAATGTATGAAACAGGCAGAAGGAAGCGTTTTCGACTATATAAAGTATATATATTCTTGGTCAGGATCAATGCCGAGTCGATCTAGACACATCCGTTTGTCCGTATGAACGTCGAGATCTTAGGAACTATAAAAGCAATAAGGTTGAGATTCAGCATACAGATTCTAGGGACAGGATGCGTGACTGTAAGTTGGCTGTAACTTTTTAAAATTTTTATTAGTCTTATAATTTCTATCGATTTGCAAAAAATGTTTGCCACGGCCACTCTAACGCTTCAAAGCCGCCCAAAACTGCCGCTCCCACATTTTTGAACCATTAGTATTGTAAATTTCTATTGATTTGCCAAACAACTTTTTTCCACGCCCTAAAGCCTCCAAACCGGTCACGCCCACACCTTGGAACAATTTTTAAATTGTGTCTCATTTTATTCCCGAATATCTTTCGATATCCCAGAAAAATGAATAAATTTCGCATTCACGCCAGCTGAGGTATCGGTTAACTGATAGTCGGGGAACTCGACTATAGCATTCTCTCTTTTTTATTCTTTGATTTGATCAATATTGTGTCACTTTCATTTTAGATACGTTCTATGTTCTTTTTGAAATATCCTAAATTATGCATCCAAAAGTATTGTTTCTTGTGGCACTGACAGCAATTCCGCTAGAAAGGTGATCTTAAGGGAATCACAGGAATCAAAAATTTCACCTGGTAATCACGAAGCCATTTAAAATTTTTTCGAAATGAAAATTTTTTTAAAAGATCGGAACAACAATTGTAATAAAAGTACTTAGTTACAAACGCATCGTTACAGTAAAAATGTTTACATTTCAAAATACCTTTGTGTCCTTGCATATCTGAGTCAGTATGGTCACACATGAACATGACATTGTATACAAGATAATATTGTTTCTCTCATACCGTAAATTTAAAATAACATTTGTAATCTGTAACACCAAAATATCTGTATACATGAAAATACTCAATTGAACCTCCAGTGAGCGGTTGTGGCATATTTTAGAGATAAGTGCTCCCACGCTCGGGTCACCAGATTGGCCCGACTACGAGTCGGTCTGTAGATAAGTAGTTTTACGAATTTCATGTTAGCTACTTAAGCTAGGACTTATACTAAATAAATTCAGCTTGAAATTATATTTCAGCAAATTTAGATCGTACAGTGTACGCGTGAAAAATTGTATTATTTGTGATTTGAAATAATCTGTAGGAGTAGCAGTATAAGGTATGTTTTGAAATCGTATTTTGAGGAATAAGTAAGAAATGAAAAATGTTGATCTCGAATAACCGTATTCTTTGTTGAAAACATTTATTCATTTACATTTATTTAAATATATATATATTATTATATATTATTATTATTATTATATATCATATATATTTTAAAAAGTGCAGCATTGATATATCGATGTATTGACGCTTTTTCAAAATCGATAGCGTTCCAGCTCTGCTTCCATCTATCTTCCCACGTACGATACTACTTATCGATAGGCCACATCGTTTTTTGATAATTTTTCAATGGCTGGTAAACACTTAAAACGATTCATCGATATTTTTCTTTGAGCACGTTACACAACACTAAGTAAACTGTAATTTCTAACACAAAAAAGGTAAACAAACCATTAATAGAAAACAATGACTTGGTAATGTAAAGTTTTGGATGTTGCAATACCAAGGCGGAACCTCTATTGCCGGCTACAGCCGGCTGACCTACTGTGAACACTTAAACACACACGCAGCATTATTCAGCGTTTATCGTTGGTAATTATAATAAGAATTTTAATCATCTTTTACATTTACATCAACTTGTTAAGACTTATACCGGCAGTGCATAAACTTTGGTCGTACCTGAACTCGTACAAGGCCACCTAATCTTGATGAACTTCATAAGGGAATAAGGGACGCACAAAATAGTGAGTTTGCAAAAGTCTGTAACCCATTTTATGGAAATTTGCATATGTTCGACAACGATCATGTTCATGTTAGCAGGAGCGAAAAGACCCCTCAACAAAAATATTCAGACAAAGGCTTGGCCCTAAATTTAACTACGACCCGGAGAAAAGGCGCTCCCGAAAGGATGCCCTCGGAGGATCCCAAAGCTGTAATCTACGACGACCTTGGTCGCAGGCCTTATTGCATCAAATTAGATATACTGGCGCAAAGATTATATATATTCTCCAGAAAATGCTCATTTTTCTGTCATACTGCCTAGTTTTGTCCTACATAGGCTTAGCTTCGGCTACTCTTATGCTCAACAATGCTGCATAATACATATTTATTTAAATACACATTCACTTGACAGAACAACAAAAAGCATGGAAATACCTCCTTCAATTTTTTAAGAAAAACAAGCGAGTCAGCTGGTTTATCTGTTTTCCGTATGCCATAACACTGGCCAAATTCTGACTGCAATTTAACCACTGTTTTAAACAAGTTTTTGTGGTTTCTTGCTACGCATTATGGCCTTGGGGTCTTAAAAGACGAAATTGTTTTATTAAAACAATTTTATATTTATCTCCACGATTTCCACTAAAACGTGAAGGAAATTCCTGGAAATGAAATTTAAATAATGCAAAATGCTGTGGAATAATATATGACAAGCGCGAGATATAAGGTCTTTGTTCAATATCCCTTTCGAGCTTCACATTAAAGTATACTTTTACTTGGAACCAAAGCAATTTATTTGTTAATACGAACAAGTTATACTCCTTGTCAAAATACAAACGGTCCAAGCCCGTTTTTTTAGAATAATTCCCAGCAAAATATCTACTAATATGCGTAAGCTGACCCTGACCTTCTCCGACTTAAAGCAAGTGGGACCGGAACGTAAAACCTAAGTCATGTGTGGGCACATTCGTAAAATTAATCGAAAACCTTTGTTTCTTTTCACAGGAGTGAACCCAAATAGACGGCGGGAAACCCAAAGTGCGTCTCGCTCTTTTTCGATTTTCCTGTACTTCTGGTTGTCTACCTCTTTCTAATCCGCGCACAGTTCACAAAAGTATTCGGCTTTGCAAGCGGCAACTGTTGAACCACCAGGATTGGATGTCGTCGTAGAACTGTGTCTTGTGGCCAAATGCGGGAGCATGTAGCTTGGCGCAAAGGTCGCAAAACGGGGAGCTGTAGGCCAAGCGGTAGTGGCTGCGCCACCAGAAGTAGCTTACATACAAATCCGGATCTGCAACCACGAGCTTCATATACTGGGCCAGCTCTTCCACGGACTTGAAGCGATTAGCATCGACGTAAGAGTGCGGAGGCAGGATGCGGGAATAGTCCGCTCCGCCGAAAACCACGGGTATTACGGTCCGTTGCAGTGCGTCAAAAAGTTTCTCCGTCACGTAGTCGTCGCACAGCGAGTTTTCAAAAGCCAGGTAGAAAAAGTAATCAGTGTCTAACATCTCGTCGCAGTGCGGATCCCCCCGGATGCAGCTGAAATTGAATTAATATTTAGAAATAAACTTTCACGAACTTGAGGGTGGATATCATAGCCTACAAATATGCATATGCCTTTGGTATGTAATATTTAAAACTAATTGAATTTTTTAATAATTTACTTTTGTTGACAGTTTAAGAAATCTGCGTGCGTTTTGCTTAATATTGTTGTTCACCTGAAAGAACCTCACCTGAGTGTTCCGCAATTTCCGTAAATGTCCACGTCAAAAAATTCCTGAAGCTTATTGGCCAAGACCTCCCTTTTCGACAACGTTTCGCAATGAGAGACGAACCAGGCGGCCGTTTTCGTCTTCCCCGACCAGAGTTCCCAAACCAGGGAATCGTTAAAGACCGCAGGAGGCTTCCTCCAAGGTGGTTTCAAACTGGGCGCTACCACGGCGTCCGCTGTGATGTCCAGCAGCTGCCCGTAGGGCCAAAATACATCCGAGTCAATGCGATAAGTCATGGTGAGGTTATAGAATCCCTGTTCGTCGTCCAGCCGATGCTTAGTCTCCCCGGGCGGTTCCATCAATGCGAATACGTAGGCCTGGTGGGGACTTCTCTGGGAGGGCACCGGTCGCAGGAGCGGAAACATCTCCGCCGCATGGAAGACAATGGCATCATAGAGTTCCACTGCGGGCAGGAATGCGTGCTGGTTGCTGATCTCGCACTGATAGACAGGACAGTGGAGCTCATCCCGCAGCTCCTGCGGTCCCAAAGTGTCCCAGGAAAGCTTCCATCGCGAATCACCAAAAAATTTGGTCCAGAGGAGAATAGTACGGGTGGATCTGACATACCGCTCATTCTGGCCCCTTAAGTGATCTTGCAGGATTTCGTTCTGATTAAGGAGAGGTGACTGAGTAACCTTGTGAAGAACCACTAAGGCGCCGAGAAAGACAAGAAGGAGCAGCAGGAGGACGCCGCGCGGCCCACAGACCAACCGTGCCGATCGAACAGCCATCGACATGTGCCTAACTCGGCCAGATAACAACCGCCAGGTACTTCGAAGATACAGTGAACCCTCCCTAAATACATAAGAAAGATGGCGGTTTGTTTTGTACTGCACAACAGCCCAGGATCTCATTTGAAGTGTATTAGTTATTTGAAGGATTGCTTACATACTTATGAAACCAAATTACGAGTATACAACAATTGTTAGGGACACACAAAATTAACATTCCTTACGGCTTAAGTACGCTAAATAAATACCACTTTAAGCACCTTATATAATAGCTGATTTCAACTTGTTGGCCGCCTTCACTGTACCAATAGCCGTAGTTCCCTGACGAAAGGTGCGAGCCCGATAAGGCAGTCCATTATTGATTGCCGGTCCGATATGTTCTTGAAACCCAACTACCAAACACACATAGCTCACACTACACCCTGGCTGCATAAACATTCGGCTAGATTAGAGATATCGAGCCCTGTAGCCCCACCTCCTGGAATCAAACTTCTGGCTCTCGCACTCCTCACATGGCTAGCGAGTGACTAGGGCCCAGGCAGCGCTTCAGGAACCGAGTTAGAAGAGACGGGACTACCACGAATCAATAGACTAGGCGGGTCCTTAGGAGATCCAACTGAAAGTCAAATGGAGCTCGGAATCTGAGGTCGCAAATCTGCGAAATCTGCTGGACATTCGACTCTGGTGGACGGACATTCAAATCGCCTTTGGAAAAGTGTCAGCTTTTCTCTTGCCCCTAAGTTCGCCAGCTAATTGCAGTGGGGCATAGTAATCTCTGCCCATTATCCTAATGCTCTGACCGTTTTGTTGGTCGCGGACGTCGTGGAATCGAATTTAATGGCCGATTTTCATGAACACAAATTACAATGGTATCACGAGTAGTGTTTGTACATACGTATACATATACATATTTATTTGTTTGCCTGCTGGTACAATTACAGTCCCAAGTCCGTCCGGCGTCGAATAAGTCTGTCAATTGTCAATAGCATCACGGCCCACAAAAGTTTCTACCTTGGAAATTAACTTCCAATACCCAATATGCTGTGATTGCATCATCTTGCCGAACATGTTTCCAATTATATTCAGAATACTTCTGAAGAAACTTTTGTACCTAGTCGTAGAGTACGTCTACGTCGAAAAGTATGTAGCAAGTATAAGGAAGCGTTTCAGATCACTAGCCCAGCTGATCTGGCCATATCCGCCTGTCCGTCGTAAATAAACGCTGAAACTTTTTGTTTTTTGTTTCCAAAGTGCATGCAAGGGTCATGGAAAGGAAGTTATGGGTGGCATGTGATCGAACATTGCTACAAGTCTACATCACTAGGCCCTCTACGCACGCACACCTAATACTAAAATTTTAATCAAATGCTATACGCAAAATTTAAGAAAATTTGACCAAAAGCAAAAAAGCTAAATCTTGTCTTCCTTTCATTATGTTTTTTTTTTCGATAAATTCCCCCCTAAACAATCCTAGGGGGTTCAAAGTCATATCTTCAAAATAGTAGGTTCTCGAACAATAAATAACAGAAACAAGAATGCTAAAGTCGAGTTCCCCGACTATAAGATACCCGTTACTTAGCTAGTGGAAATGCGAACGCGAAATTTCATAATTTTTCT
This sequence comes from Drosophila mauritiana, assembly GCF_004382145.1. Taxonomy (NCBI): domain Eukaryota; kingdom Metazoa; phylum Arthropoda; class Insecta; order Diptera; family Drosophilidae; genus Drosophila; species Drosophila mauritiana. The sequence continues at coordinate 22,372,420 of NC_046672.1, read as the reverse complement.
GGCATATCTATAGATATTGGGGAATGAAATGAAAAAAATTGTTTGATTGTTAGATTGTTCAAAAGTGTGGGCGTGACCGTTTTGGGTGTTTTGTAGGTGTGAGGAGGGGAGTGGCAAAAGTGTTTTTGGTATACCTACAGAAATTGGTAAGAACATGAATAAGAAATAAAACGAAGAAAAATTAAAACATTTTTCAAACGTGTTGGCGTGGCAGTTTTGGGCGGCTTGTGGACGTTAGAGTGGGCATGACAACATCGGCCAACAATCTTGCAATGCGTCTATGTCCCTAAAATCTGTATGCTTAATTTCAAGCTTCCAAATCATGAGATCTCGACGTTCATACGCACATTCAGACCGACGGACATGGCTACATCGACTTGGCAATTTATCCTGATCAAGAATATATATATTTTATACAGTCGGAAACGCTTCCTTCTGCCTGTTACATACTTTTCAACGAATTTAGTATACCCTTTTACTCTACGAGCAACGCGTATAAAATGGTAACCCGAAAATTATAGATTTGATTTATTCTTAAATGGGTAAATATCTATTCGTTCACATTTCATCTAACAAAATAAAACTAAAATATATGTAATAATATAATATTATTATATATATATATATATATATATATATATAATATATATAATATATTGATATATTGATATATTGATATAATATATTTCTATTGATTTGCCAAACAACTTTTTTCCACGCCCTAAAGCCTCCAAACCGGTCACGCCCACACCTTGGAACAATTTTTAAATTGTTTCTCATTTTATTCCCGAATATCTTTCGATATCCCAGAAAAATGAATAAATTTCGCATTCACGATAGCTGAGGTATCGGTTAACTGATAGTCGGGGAACTCGACTATAGCATTCTCTCTTTTTTATTCTTTGATTTGATCAATATTGTGTCACTTTCATTTTAGATACGTTCTATGTTCTTTTTGAAATATCCTAAATTATGCATCCAAAAGTATTGTTTCTTGTGGCACTGACAGCAATTCCGCTAGAAAGGTGATCTTAAGGGAATCACAGGAATCAAAAATTTCACCTGGTAATCACGAAGCCATTTTAAATTTTTTCGAAATGAAAATTTTTTTAAAAGATCGGAACAACAATTGTAATAAAAGTACTTAGTTACAAACGCATCGTTACAGTAAACAATGTTTACATTTCAAAATGCCTTTGTGTCCTTGCATATCTGAGTCAGTATGGTCAAACATGAATATGACATTGTATACAAGATAATATTGTTTCTCTCATACCGTAAAATTAAAATAACATTTGTAATCTGTAACACCAAAATATCTGTATACATGAAAATACTCAATTGAACCTCCAGTGAGCGGTTGTGGCATATTTTAGAGATAAGTGCTCCCACGCTCGGGTCACCAGATTGGCCCGACTACGAGTCGGTCTGTAGATAAGTAGTTTTACGAATTTCATGTTAGCTACTTAAGCTAGGACTTATACTAAATAAATTCAGCTTGAAATTATATTTCAGCAAATTTAGATCGTACAGTGTACGCGTGAAAAATTGTATTATTTGTGATTTGAAATAATCTGTAGGAGTAGCAGTATAAGGTATGTTTTGAAATCGTATTTTGAGGAATAAGTAAGAAATGAAAAATGTTGATCTCGAATAACCGTATTCTTTGTTGAAAACATTTATTCATTTACATTTATTTAAATATATATATATTATTATATATTATTATTATTATTATATATCATATATATTTTAAAAAGTGCAGCATTGATATATCGATGTATTGACGCTTTTTCAAAATCGATAGCGTTCCAGCTCTGCTTCCATCTATCTTCCCACGTACGATACTACTTATCGATAGGCCACATCGTTTTTTGATAATTTTTCAATGGCTGGTAAACACTTAAAACGATTCATCGATATTTTTCTTTGAGCACGTTACACAACACTAAGTAAACTGTAATTTCTAACACAAAAAAGGTAAACAAACCATTAATAGAAAACAATGACTTGGTAATGTAAAGTTTTGGATGTTGCAATACCAAGGCGGAACCTCTATTGCCGGCTACAGCCGGCTGACCTACTGTGAACACTTAAACACACACGCAGCATTATTCAGCGTTTATCGTTGGTAATTATAATAAGAATTTTAATCATCTTTTACATTTACATCAACTTGTTAAGACTTATACCGGCAGTGCATAAACTTTGGTCGTACCTGAACTCGTACAAGGCCACCTAATCTTGATGAACTTCATAAGGGAATAAGGGACGCACAAAATAGTGAGTTTGCAAAAGTCTGTAACCCATTTTATGGAAATTTGCATATGTTCGACAACGATCATGTTCATGTTAGCAGGAGCGAAAAGACCCCTCAACAAAAATATTCAGACAAAGGCTTGGCCCTAAATTTAACTACGACCCGGAGAAAAGGCGCTCCCGAAAGGATGCCCTCGGAGGATCCCAAAGCTGTAATCTACGACGACCTTGGTCGCAGGCCTTATTGCATCAAATTAGATATACTGGCGCAAAGATTATATATATTCTCCAGAAAATGCTCATTTTTCTGTCATACTGCCTAGTTTTGTCCTACATAGGCTTAGCTTCGGCTACTCTTATGCTCAACAATGCTGCATAATACATATTTATTTAAATACACATTCACTTGACAGAACAACAAAAAGCATGGAAATACCTCCTTCAATTTTTTAAGAAAAACAAGCGAGTCAGCTGGTTTATCTGTTTTCCGTATGCCATAACACTGGCCAAATTCTGACTGCAATTTAACCACTGTTTTAAACAAGTTTTTGTGGTTTCTTGCTACGCATTATGGCCTTGGGGTCTTAAAAGACGAAATTGTTTTATTAAAACAATTTTATATTTATCTCCACGATTTCCACTAAAACGTGAAGGAAATTCCTGGAAATGAAATTTAAATAATGCAAAATGCTGTGGAATAATATATGACAAGCGCGAGATATAAGGTCTTTGTTCAATATCCCTTTCGAGCTTCACATTAAAGTATACTTTTACTTGGAACCAAAGCAATTTATTTGTTAATACGAACAAGTTATACTCCTTGTCAAAATACAAACGGTCCAAGCCCGTTTTTTTAGAATAATTCCCAGCAAAATATCTACTAATATGCGTAAGCTGACCCTGACCTTCTCCGACTTAAAGCAAGTGGGACCGGAACGTAAAACCTAAGTCATGTGTGGGCACATTCGTAAAATTAATCGAAAACCTTTGTTTCTTTTCACAGGAGTGAACCCAAATAGACGGCGGGAAACCCAAAGTGCGTCTCGCTCTTTTTCGATTTTCCTGTACTTCTGGTTGTCTACCTCTTTCTAATCCGCGCACAGTTCACAAAAGTATTCGGCTTTGCAAGCGGCAACTGTTGAACCACCAGGATTGGATGTCGTCGTAGAACTGTGTCTTGTGGCCAAATGCGGGAGCATGTAGCTTGGCGCAAAGGTCGCAAAACGGGGAGCTGTAGGCCAAGCGGTAGTGGCTGCGCCACCAGAAGTAGCTTACATACAAATCCGGATCTGCAACCACGAGCTTCATATACTGGGCCAGCTCTTCCACGGACTTGAAGCGATTAGCATCGACGTAAGAGTGCGGAGGCAGGATGCGGGAATAGTCCGCTCCGCCGAAAACCACGGGTATTACGGTCCGTTGCAGTGCGTCAAAAAGTTTCTCCGTCACGTAGTCGTCGCACAGCGAGTTTTCAAAAGCCAGGTAGAAAAAGTAATCAGTGTCTAACATCTCGTCGCAGTGCGGATCCCCCCGGATGCAGCTGAAATTGAATTAATATTTAGAAATAAACTTTCACGAACTTGAGGGTGGATATCATAGCCTACAAATATGCATATGCCTTTGGTATGTAATATTTAAAACTAATTGAATTTTTTAATAATTTACTTTTGTTGACAGTTTAAGAAATCTGCGTGCGTTTTGCTTAATATTGTTGTTCACCTGAAAGAACCTCACCTGAGTGTTCCGCAATTTCCGTAAATGTCCACGTCAAAAAATTCCTGAAGCTTATTGGCCAAGACCTCCCTTTTCGACAACGTTTCGCAATGAGAGACGAACCAGGCGGCCGTTTTCGTCTTCCCCGACCAGAGTTCCCAAACCAGGGAATCGTTAAAGACCGCAGGAGGCTTCCTCCAAGGTGGTTTCAAACTGGGCGCTACCACGGCGTCCGCTGTGATGTCCAGCAGCTGCCCGTAGGGCCAAAATACATCCGAGTCAATGCGATAAGTCATGGTGAGGTTATAGAATCCCTGTTCGTCGTCCAGCCGATGCTTAGTCTCCCCGGGCGGTTCCATCAATGCGAATACGTAGGCCTGGTGGGGACTTCTCTGGGAGGGCACCGGTCGCAGGAGCGGAAACATCTCCGCCGCATGGAAGACAATGGCATCATAGAGTTCCACTGCGGGCAGGAATGCGTGCTGGTTGCTGATCTCGCACTGATAGACAGGACAGTGGAGCTCATCCCGCAGCTCCTGCGGTCCCAAAGTGTCCCAGGAAAGCTTCCATCGCGAATCACCAAAAAATTTGGTCCAGAGGAGAATAGTACGGGTGGATCTGACATACCGCTCATTCTGGCCCCTTAAGTGATCTTGCAGGATTTCGTTCTGATTAAGGAGAGGTGACTGAGTAACCTTGTGAAGAACCACTAAGGCGCCGAGAAAGACAAGAAGGAGCAGCAGGAGGACGCCGCGCGGCCCACAGACCAACCGTGCCGATCGAACAGCCATCGACATGTGCCTAACTCGGCCAGATAACAACCGCCAGGTACTTCGAAGATACAGTGAACCCTCCCTAAATACATAAGAAAGATGGCGGTTTGTTTTGTACTGCACAACAGCCCAGGATCTCATTTGAAGTGTATTAGTTATTTGAAGGATTGCTTACATACTTATGAAACCAAATTACGAGTATACAACAATTGTTAGGGACACACAAAATTAACATTCCTTACGGCTTAAGTACGCTAAATAAATACCACTTTAAGCACCTTATATAATAGCTGATTTCAACTTGTTGGCCGCCTTCACTGTACCAATAGCCGTAGTTCCCTGACGAAAGGTGCGAGCCCGATAAGGCAGTCCATTATTGATTGCCGGTCCGATATGTTCTTGAAACCCAACTACCAAACACACATAGCTCACACTACACCCTGGCTGCATAAACATTCGGCTAGATTAGAGATATCGAGCCCTGTAGCCCCACCTCCTGGAATCAAACTTCTGGCTCTCGCACTCCTCACATGGCTAGCGAGTGACTAGGGCCCAGGCAGCGCTTCAGGAACCGAGTTAGAAGAGACGGGACTACCACGAATCAATAGACTAGGCGGGTCCTTAGGAGATCCAACTGAAAGTCAAATGGAGCTCGGAATCTGAGGTCGCAAATCTGCGAAATCTGCTGGACATTCGACTCTGGTGGACGGACATTCAAATCGCCTTTGGAAAAGTGTCAGCTTTTCTCTTGCCCCTAAGTTCGCCAGCTAATTGCAGTGGGGCATAGTAATCTCTGCCCATTATCCTAATGCTCTGACCGTTTTGTTGGTCGCGGACGTCGTGGAATCGAATTTAATGGCCGATTTTCATGAACACAAATTACAATGGTATCACGAGTAGTGTTTGTACATACGTATACATATACATATTTATTTGTTTGCCTGCTGGTACAATTACAGTCCCAAGTCCGTCCGGCGTCGAATAAGTCTGTCAATTGTCAATAGCATCACGGCCCACAAAAGTTTCTACCTTGGAAATTAACTTCCAATACCCAATATGCTGTGATTGCATCATCTTGCCGAACATGTTTCCAATTATATTCAGAATACTTCTGAAGAAACTTTTGTACCTAGTCGTAGAGTACGTCTACGTCGAAAAGTATGTAGCAAGTATAAGGAAGCGTTTCAGATCACTAGCCCAGCTGATCTGGCCATATCCGCCTGTCCGTCGTAAATAAACGCTGAAACTTTTTGTTTTTTGTTTCCAAAGTGCATGCAAGGGTCATGGAAAGGAAGTTATGGGTGGCATGTGATCGAACATTGCTACAAGTCTACATCACTAGGCCCTCTACGCACGCACACCTAATACTAAAATTTTAATCAAATGCTATACGCAAAATTTAAGAAAATTTGACCAAAAGCAAAAAAGCTAAATCTTGTCTTCCTTTCATTATGTTTTTTTTTTCGATAAATTCCCCCCTAAACAATCCTAGGGGGTTCAAAGTCATATCTTCAAAATAGTAGGTTCTCGAACAATAAATAACAGAAACAAGAATGCTAAAGTCGAGTTCCCCGACTATAAGATACCCGTTACTTAGCTAGTGGAAATGCGAACGCGAAATTTCATAATTTTTCTGGCATATCTATAGATATTGGGGAATGAAATGAAAAAAATTGTTTGATTGTTAGATTGTTCAAAAGTGTGGGCGTGACCGTTTTGGGTGTTTTGTAGGTGTGAGGAGGGGAGTGGCAAAAGTGTTTTTGGTATACCTACAGAAATTGGTAAGAACATGAATAAGAAATAAAACGAAGAAAAATTAAAACATTTTTCAAACGTGTTGGCGTGGCAGTTTTGGGCGGCTTGTGGACGTTAGAGTGGGCATGACAACATCGGCCAACAATCTTGCAATGCGTCTATGTCCCTAAAATCTGTATGCTTAATTTCAAGCTTCCAAATTATGAGATCTCGACGTTCATACGCACAGTCAGACCGACGGACATGGCTACATCGACTTGGCAATTGATCCTGATCAAGAATATATATATTTTATACAGTCGGAAACGCTTCCTGTTACGCCTGTTACATTCTTTTCAACGAATTTAGTATACCCTTTTACTCTACGAGCAACGCGTATAAAATGGTAACCCGAAAATTATAGATTTGATTTATTCTTAAATGGGTAAATATCTATTCGTTCACATTTCATCTAACAAAATAAAACTAAAATATATGTAATAATATAATATTATTATATATATATATATATATATATATATATTATATATATATATATATATATATATATATATATATATATATATATATATATATAATATATAATATATATATATATAATATATATATATATATATATATATATATATAATATATAATATATATATATATATATATATATATATTGCCAAAGCCATTAAAAAGTAAAGCAAATTAATGTGAATATAGGGCAAAAGATATCTAGATAATTTTAGATGATAGTTTTAGAGATGTTCTGGCTTATAAAATTTAATAATATGAGCTGTCGAATTTGTTGGATTTCATTGAATGCAAATATCTGTAGCTAAAATTTACGAACCATATAGCAATATCGGAAATTAAATCAAGGACTAAAAGTCATTTTTTCCTTGGCCCATAATATATACAGTTGCGGTAACAATAATAGCACCATAAGCACATTTCGTGTTTGCCCCATCGTTTCTCTATTTTCTGACATTTTTTCATAATTTTTTTAACTAATCTTAAATACTACAATGATTTTCAATTCTAACTAATTCTAGACGAAAACAGTTTTGAAAGTGGATTTCAATGAATTTCATTAATATGAGAAGCTGTTGCGATGATATGATCTTTACATAAAATGATGAAAAACCAAATAAAATCTTTATGTATTGTCTTTTACAGAACCATATATTTAAAGTGCCGTAAACTGTAATCTTAGTGCGGTTTAAAATGATTTACCAAACGCCTTGCAGAACCATCCAGCACCTTAACTGATAACGATGATTCAGCACGCCCCACAAAAGCCCCAAAACAAGATAAGTGCAAGTATAAGACTGTTTATTGCTGGGCGCTCAGAAAGGGAAGAAGAAAATCGAATGATATACATATTTATATTTATTAATAAACAAAAATGTATGAGGAATTTGGAGATCAATAATAGGGACTAATAAAAATACGCGGGTCTAATTTGGTACTAAGGTTATTTAATAACAAAGCACACGCGCTATAAGTAAATTTATAATATATACACAAGATCAACATCGGTTACAGGTCTACTATTATATAGTTATGATTACTATCACAATGGGGACGGCTAAATGCCGCAGCAGGACCGCTGGCCGGTCCTGGCAGGATCTCCGGGATCCGGGGCCTCCGAGTCATCGGAGTTGTTAAGGGTATCCGGCTCCGGATTCTGGAGGCGCAGTGGACTCGCATCAGGTTGCCGCTGGCTCAACTGCTCCAGCATCAGCTGGGTCAGGAGCTCGAAGAGCTCAGCCACGCCCTCGTTCTCCTTGGCCGAAGTTTCTACATATTGAGCGCCAACCGTGCGCGCATATTGAAGGGCATCATCCTGCGTCACTGCTCGCTGTTGCTCCAAATCAGTCTTGTTGCCGACGATAATTAAGGCAATCTCCGTGCCGCGCATTTGCCGGAGCTCCCGCACCCAGGATTTGACCTTCTGGAACGAGTCTCGGTCCGTTATGTCATAGACGAGCAGGGCACCATCGGAGCCGCGGTAATAGATGGGTCCCAGGGCATGGAACCGCTCCTGACCAGCTGTGTCCCAAATATTCAACTGCGCTCTTCTCCCATCCTCTAGGGACACCTTGCGGCTGACAAAGGAAGCCTGCAGGGTGCTAAGGTGCTGGGAATTGAACCGGTCTTCCATGTAGCGCAGCACCAGCGACGTCTTGCCTACACAACCTGCAATTAAGGGGTTTAATCTTTCAGGAACTAATAATTAGGTTTGTTTGGCTGCTAAACGTACCTTCGCCCAGCAGCACCGCCTTGAAATTAAGCGTGGGGCCGTTCCTCGTTCTTCTCGAGCTCATTGTGGTTACCCAATAGCTAGGTGTCTTACCTGGATACGCATCAGTTTTCAGAGAGGACACGGAAAAACAAAAAAAAAAAACAAGAGGTAAATGAAAAGATTAGATTTTTACGAGACCGCCAGTGTGGCTGTCTACCAGCACTATTGGAATGGCACTCGGCCTCAGATACGTATCTGGGCACACTGCGGTCTCAAGCAAGGCCGAGAACTCAATGTCGGCGCATTCAGACATGACAGAAAAAGAATACAGTTAAGCGAAAATTTTAAATGAAACCATGTTTTGATTATGAGCAAAACATCGATGCATAGCCTGACATCGATATCAACAAAACCATCGAATGTATGGTCGATAAATCGATGTTTTGCACGTTACTAACACTGGAGCACGCTGGGGTCCGCAAGAAGCATAAAATAATAATTTTTGCTTGTTATCTATTAAATATCGCTGACCATGGCCTATAACCTGAAGAAGGAGTCGGACGTGAAGGAGTACGTTGACAAGCTGGGCGTGGAATATAGATTCGGGTGCTATTCCGAGAAGAAGCCGGAAGGTGAGTGCGGCGGCGGCAGCGATAGCACCGGCGACAAAAACAATTGCGGTCTATAACCTCCGATGTGCGGGAGCACAAATCGCGGGGCTTGAAGACATTGCATCTATGAGTTAACTAACTGGCGTTCTGCATTGCAGCGTGCCACTTGCTGGGCGACTACTTGGAAGGCATTAAGAAAGACTTTGAAAAGGCCTCCAAGGTGTACAAGTCAACATGCGACGACTATGGTTACGCAAAATCCTGCTGCAAATACGGCAACTACAGTTTTCTTGGAAAAGGCAAGAGCGGCAGCAAGGGGGATCCACAAGTGGCCTACGAGTACTACGAGAAGGGCTGTAACTTAAACGACTCGGACGCCTGTCTCCACTCCGGCCTGCTGCTAGTTTCAAAGTCCATGCCTAAGGAGATCGACTGGAATGTGCCCAAGGTAAAGGTCCCAAGCCATCAATAAAAAGCTAGCTCTTGGAACTGATCAATTTTCGTAGAGTGCACCTACGTGCAACAGCACATGATCTCATTTCCCCCACCTGTTTCTCATTTAATCCTTAAAATCATAAGTCATTCGGATCGTGTCCAGATAATTGAACGTTTAATTGTAATTTTCTGATTATGCTCCAATGAATATATATATCTATATATATATGTCTATATGTATGAATACATTTCCGTAGTCGTATTCTGTCCATTAATAATTTAAAACTGTTCCATATGACCCCAGCAGAAAAGTGTTTAAATTTTATTTGTTTAATTACAATTTTACAACTCCCGCAGGGCGTGGAGTTCCTGACCAAAAGCTGCGACTTGAACAACGCCACTGCCTGCTTTTATCTCTCCGGCATGCACATCTCGGGAGTGCAAAAGAAGGCGGATCAGAGTGCTGTCACTGCATCCTCCGGAAGTGGTACATCATCGTTGCCCGCCGGAAAATCGCCTTTAAAGGACTCCGACTATATTGTACTAAAAGACATGAAAAAGGCTTTCCAGTTTGCACACAAGGCTTGCGAGCTCCGCAACATGTATGCGTGCGCTAATCTTAGCCAGATGTACGCCCGGGGCGATGGGATCGAGAAGAACGAAAAGGAAGCGGAGAAGTACAAAAAGCTGGCCCTAGACATGCAGGACGAGGTGAAGAAGCAGCATGAGACGTTAGGGTTCCAGCAGGGTCTGGGCATACCTAATTGATTAAGCTTCAGATTGAATTCTGATATTATCTGCTGCTACTGTTTTTGGTCCTTGCTTTGTCCGTTTCTATCTTCACGTGTGTCTATCAGGTTTTTCTTTACCTTCTACCCCTCTTTAGTCAGTCTAATTTTGGTTAAGTTACTAACTTGTGTTTGAGATTTTTGTGTACATAGCACTTGCATGCGAAGGAGCGAGAAAGAGAAAATAAGTAACAATGAAAATTCATAGTTTTAATTGTTAAAGTTATCAAGTGACAAATAAAGAACCCTTAAAAAATTCTGTTGATACCTTATATGAATATACAAACCAGTCTAACCAAAAAAGTATTCGAAAATCTCCAGTTACTTGTGTTTTAGTTAAGGTTGCTCGTGCACAAACTGTTATTCTACAAGTTTACCTTAATTTAAGATTAATATAAGAAGCAGTGCAGTAGCCTCTCCACTTATGCCTCATTTTCTTTAAAAGCTGGCACATTATAACGTAATTAATCGTCTTGTAATATCTGCATGTCCTTTCCTCTCATACTGTCTAATGAAGATGTGTACTATATTCGTGTTAAAGTATGTAAAAAGATAAATAATGTGATTCTGATTCGTCCACAAGCCTAAAAAACTGTTGCGTTTCTAAACATACAAGTCTTTCAGTCGTAAAGGTGTCTTTATAAAACGAATATAAGTCGGAATATTTATTTATTTATTTATTATGATTGATAGAATAGTTTACAAAACTAGACTAACTTAGATAGTATAGCATTAGCTACGGGGCTTACAGCTATATTTATTTACAATGTTATTATATCTTAATTTAGTTAATATCTAATTTGGTAACTAATTGCTGGCTTGTTATGTACAATTGTCAGTTTTGTTTTTAGATTTTGTGGTATAATTTAGTTTTTTTGAGGAAAAGTATGAGTTTTTGTATGTTATCTGGATTGGGTTTGCTAAGAAGGTCTAGAGGGTTGGTGTTGTTAAATATATCGTGTTTGGCTTGTAGGAGGGATGGGCATGAGTTTAATAAGTGGCTTAAAGAAATATCACCTTGGCAAAATGGACAAGTTGGTATTGAATTGGGATTTAGGTAGTGTTGGTGGGTTATGTTTGTGTGTCCTAGTCGAAGTCGTATTATTTTTATTTGGTCGAGTCTGGTCCAATTTGGGTGAGATTGTTTGAGGTAATCGCATGTGTGTGAGGTGTTCGTGTTAATAGATTGGTACCATGGACTGCAGTTTATTATGTGTTCTTTCTGTTTTGTCGCAAGGTCGGCTTTAAGGTGTTTTTTTATATCTGTGGTATTTATGTTTGGGGTGAGGATAAGTGGCATACTGCTTGCTGATTTTGCAGCTTGATCGGCTAGTTCATTTCCTTTTATTCCTGAATGGCCAGGAATCCACATTATTTTAATTTTAGGTGCGTGTTGCGTTATTAGCGATCGTATTCTGCTTGGGTAAAAGTTGTTATTATTTGTGTTTTGAATTGAGTCTATTGCTGATAGGGAGTCGGAACAGATAATAAATTTGCCTCTTCGGTTTTTAGTAAGTTCTATTGCTTCTAGGATGGCGATTGTTTCGGAGGTGAGGACGGATGAATATGGGGGCAGTATGCCGTATTTCAAGACGTCTGTCTCCGTTGTAGTGGCGAATGATATTGTGTAATTAATTTTTGAACCGTCAGTGAATATGAAATTGTGTATTTTAAGGTTATTCTTTGTGTGTTCGTATAATATTCTATATTGATCTGGAGATGTTTGTTCTTTCTTGTGGATTCTGAGTGATGTGTCTATTAGATTGGGGAGGGTCCATGATGGCCTGTGTTTATGGAGTTTTATTGGTTTGTAGGGTAGATTAAGTTCTAGGCTAAGCTTGATTGTTCGGTCTATTGTTGATGTTTTTTTCTTATTCGTTTTTTTATGCTTCAAGAACTTATGTATTGGTGTGTTTTTGGAGAAGATTAGGTTTTGGGATAGTTTGGCTATTTAAAGGTCTCGTTTCATTTCTAAGGGGGGAGTATTCGATTCGTAAAGTAAGTTATTTATTGGGGTAGAGCGATAGGCGCCGAGAGCTAGACGGATAGCGGAGTTAAATGGTGTTTTTATTTGGTTTAAAATGCTTTTGGGAGCATGGCCGTACAGAAACAAACCATACTCTAGTTTGGCTATAATTGTTGCTTTTGCGACTTTAAGTAGTGTATGCGTGTTGCAATTAAATTTAAGACTAGATAGGCATTTTATTATATTTAGCTTGTTGTGTAGTTTGGGTAGAAGTAGGTTTATGTGTGAATTTGTATTTGTTGTTTAAGGTCATTCCTAGAATTTTTAAGGAAGTAACGGTAGGAATTTGGATGTTGTTGCAGCTTATCTTGCATGTGCAGTGACGTTTTCTGCATATGTGGAGGTGTTGACATTTGGATAGGGATAGCGATGCCCCTGAGTAGGAGCACCAATTTTCTATATCGTCGAATAGATTGTCTAAGTTGAAATTTGTATTTGTGTTTTTGTTGAAATTTATTATAAGGAAGAAGTCGTCGGCATATGCATTGAATTTAATTTCTTTATGTAGGGATATGATGTTGGATAATTTATTGAATGCTATGAGGAAAAGTATTACGGATATGGGTGAACCTTGGGGGATTCCGTTGAACAGGGGTAATGGGTTTGATGTATGCGGACTGACGCTGACAGTTATTTTTCTGTTGCTCATGAAGTTTTTAATGTATTATATTATTTTGGGGCCCGTTTTCCATTCCTGCAATTGCTGGATTATGGAGTGCACACCTACTCGATCGAAGGCTCTTGAAAAATCAAGAGTGACGAGGGAGGTGTACATTTTTGACTTCGTTATGAGATAGTCTACATAGAGTAGACGTCCGAAGTCGATTTGCCTTTTTTGAATCCGAATTGGTTGTCGTTAATTAGATTGTTATATGTCACTAGCCACCAGAGTCTTTTCGCTATTATTTTGTCAAGTGTCTTTGCTATACAGCAGTTGAGAGAGATGGGTCGGTATGAGGAAGTTTTCGTTTTATCGGCGTTTGGCTTGAGGATTGGGATGATTAGGCTTGTTTTGTTGGCTTGAGGTATGTGGCTATTGAATATTTCGTTAAATAGTTTCGTTATTCTGTTTTTTGTTGTGTGGGAGCTATTTTTGATCATTTGATAAGAGATTCTATTTAGTCCTGGAGCACATCTTTTTAATGTTTGTAGTTCTAGATACGTTATGTTCTCTTCTATGGTTTGGGCTATTGGAGAGGGGGTGTAGAGATGTAGGTTATTTCTATATTTATTGTTCCGGAACTCCTCTGAAAAGTTCCAGTCGCCGGAGAGGTCAGAAAAGTGTTGTGCGAATATGTTAGCAATTTCGTTGCTAGCCAATGTAGTCTCATTGTTTACTGGGTTTGTGATGGCATGAATTTATTTTGCTGGGTTAAGTCCGCAGAAGCGTCTTATATTGGCCCATATTTTGGATGAGGGAGTAGTGGGATAGATGGTTGAGGTGAAAGAGCTGGAAGATTCTTTTTTCCTCTTTTTTAGTTCGTATCTAAATATTGCGTTTTTGCGTCTATAGTCTAGAATGTTGTCAACAGTAATTGTGCGGTTTAATTTTTTCCAGGCAAGTTGTTTTTCTTTTCGTAATTGGTCAAGGTGTTTATTCCACCATGGAACCCTGTATGGATGTGTGTTAGGTGAGGTTTGTGGGATGGAGAGGTTTGCGCTATAAAGAATAATTCTATTGATTAGAGCGGCTTCTTTGTTTACGTTGTGGGAGGTGGGGTATTTCTTGTTGGTTTGGTGGGTAAGTGCGTTGAACTGCTCCCAGTTGGCTTCTTTGAGTTTAAAAAAGGATCTGTTGAATTTTTGTGGATTGGTTGTTGGGAATAGTGTTGTGATAATAGGGAAATGGTCGCTACCGTGAAGATCGTTTAGTATTTTCCACTTGGCGTGGGGGCTAGGATTGGAGAGCAGAGTGTGAGGTCTATGTGTGTGTATGTATTGTGTGTTGAAAAGTGTGTGGGAGATTTGTCGTTTAACAGGATAAGGTGCTTGTTGTCAATAAATCTTTGAGTTATTTTTCCTCGTTTATTTGTTGTTGGGGAGCCCCAGGATGGGTGCCATCCATTAAAATCTCCCGTAATTGGAGAGGGTGTTTGTTGTATGTTAAATGTGTTATGGAGTGTCTGGTTAGTTATGTTTTTGGTCGGAGAAATGTATGTGGAATATTTAAGTTTAGATTCTATATTTATGGCTATTGCTTCTATATCGATTGTTATGTTGAGGACAGTGTGTTGTATTGACTTATGCACTAGTAGTGCTACGCCCCCAAATCTGTTGGTGGCAATATTTGTTAATAGTTTGTAGTTTATTGGGGTTGGAATGTTATTAGTGTATTGTATATGGGTTTCTTGGAGGGAAATTATGTGAGGGGAGTATTTTTTGATTAGAATAAGGAGTTGGCTGTAGTTGTTTCCTTTTAGATTCCATTGGATTATAGTTAGTGACATTTGTGAGAAAATTAAAGCTTATGACTTACTTGAAGGTAGTGGTAACGGTTTAGGTTTTGTGTAGAGTTTAAGGTTCTATATGGATTCGCTGTCGCTGTTGTTAGTGTGCTTGTTTTTGTTTAGAGCTTTGGCCTTTAGTTTCGATGCTTTAAGGTTTATGGATAGGTTATTGGACTTATCTTTCGGGAAGACTTTTATTTTTAGGTCTTCTGTGAGTTGTGATGAGTATGCCGTAGATGGTTTTCTGGTAGGTGTGTAGTCGGTATCCATGTCTTCTAGTTTGTCGTAGCTGTTGTGGTGATGGTGTTGGCGTGGTTGGTTGGTTAGTAAGGTTGTTTTGGCTGGTTCGGTTGTTGGTGTCTTAGATGAAGTGTTTTGTGCTGCTGATGTGGGTGTGTGGTGCGGATTTTGGTGTTGTTGGGTTGTATTATTAGGTGAATATTAGGTGACAGAGTGTTTGTTGTCCTCTGGGTTGTGCCGTTTGTAAGTGTTTTGGCATAGGTGTTTTTCGTTTGGAAGCCGTGACGTTCGAAATATATGTGTTTTAGAACGTAGGGCATTTGCGGTCAATTGGGCTGTGTTGATGGTCAAGTTCTGGGTTGTTTCGGCAATTTAAGCAGTTCTTTTCGTTTTTGCATTTCTCCGTCGTTTGTGTGTTTTGTTTCTGAGCAATTGATGCAAGTTTCTACACTTTTGCATATGGGTGTTGGATGACCGAAACGGAGGAATTTTTTGCATCGAAGTGGGAGTGGGACAAGTCTCGTACTCGGACTGTTTCGTAACGGATTCGTACTATCTCGGGGAGCTTATGCGATTCAAAGGTTATAATTATTAGTCCAGTTTCAACTAAGGTGATGTTGTTGATGTCTGAGTTAGAGTTTCATTACCATTCCGTTTCATTATTTTTTTAACTTCAGTTACTTTTTGTGGTTTTAGTTCTTGTAGAATTGTGTCTTCGTCGATGTGTCTAAGGTCGTTACAGTAAATAACTCCCTTAGAGAAGTTTAATGTTTTATGTTTACTTGCTGTTACATCCACATCTGCAATTTTTGTTAGTTTTAGGAGTTTTCTGGCTTGTAATTCGTTTTTGGTTTTTATTAGCAGGTTGCCGTCTCTTGTACGTTTGCATCCCTCAACTTCTCCTCCACAGGCAAAGTCCACCGATTTTTTTATGATGAATGGTGAAGTTCTTTCGAAAGAGTTGTTGTCTTTTCTTTTAATAATTATAAATTTAGGTTCGCCTAATTGGGATTGGTATGTTTTTGAAGTAATTTTGTAAATGTTTGGTGGGTCTGTCATGATTGTTGGTTAAGGGCTTGAGCCCGGGTTAGCGGTATTGTTGTTTTTGTTGTTAAGTTTTTTATTTTCTCTTTGTGGTTGATATTTGTTTATCAAGATTTTGCTGATAAGGATTTTGGGTTTACGCGAAGCGAGGCTTTAAACTGACTGGCACGACTTATCTCTTCGGAGGTTGAAGTGGTACTGATAAGTCGGAATATAATTATATATGTAGCTGAGAGAAATAGTCGAAACCTTCGGGGTTTATACCAGTCTTACAAAAATATTTCATTTCGGCTGGAACTGAATCGAAATTGCTATATCTGTTTTTGGCTGCACTTAAATGAAAATTGGCGGACTTATCATATACATAGCTGCCATGGAAATAGTCGCAAAAGAAATCCGAATTTTAAATTATTAATTTTTTTTAAATTATTAATAATGTCAGAGGCCATTAACTATTTAAGCATAATTATAGCTATTTCTTATTAGATCCTTTACTTCTCAAAGTATGAGGTATTCTAGATTTACTATCAACAATTAAACACCATAAATGCCGTTTTTTAAATTTTTATGCTAAACGAAAACAGCTTCTAGCTGGGTGGTAAAAGTCAATTTTTTCCTGGTAGCCAAAGATTCTAAAACAGTTTAATTAATACCCAATTATTTGTCTATTCAAAAAACATTGGGAGTTAACAGTAATTTTCATTATTTGTATTTAGAAATGGGCAAAGGTGTGCAAAAGTATTGACACTGGCGTCCCCGCCAATGAATATGCAACACTTTTTCGTACTAAAATATCCCTGGTACGAAGGCGGTTTTTTATAACTTAAAAGCGTAATACATAGTATCATTATGCAAGGGCGTCGCCAGGGTAGGGCATGCCAGGGCAGCTTACAATTATTTTCAAATTGATTAAAACAATCGTACGAATCTTAAAATTGAATATGATAATCTTGTAATCTTGTTGTAGATTCCCTACAACAACTAAGTATGCATTGAAATGGTTCTAAACGGAGTATAAGAGCATATTTTTAATTCTGCGGCTCTATATATCAGTCCGTTTGTGCAACACTTTCTCGGTGTTTATCGTCAGCTAGGCATACTGTCATTTCAAAAATGGAAGCTTTATTAAAAACTCTCTTGTCCAATTAGTTGCTGTTAAGTTAGATGATAAGAGCTCCCTCCCGCTCATCTCACCATATTCTTTCATACGTATGTATGTATGTACATATTTGCATTCACATATCTCTCTACAATTTCGCCGAGGCGGCAACCAGAACCAGTCGTCCACATGTCACGTAAGTCGGGAATATGCTCAAAGACAATGTGCAAGTAATAAATTTTTTGTTGAACCCATCTCATAGAGTTCTTGACGGCAGTATCCGAAAAGTTTAGATAAGCTGGAAAAACACAATGTGGGCAGAATTTATACCTGTTTTTTTTTTCCCTGATCCGTTACGAACTGGTGGACATGCGAACGCGAAATTGAATAATTTTTCTGGGATATCGATAGATATTGGGGATTAAAATGAGAAAAATTTAAAAATTGGCTTGGCAACATTGGTCAAAAATCTTGCGCAGCATCTTTGTCTCTATGCTGAATCTCACTTAGCTTTTATAGTTCCCGAGATCTCGACGTTCATACGGACAGACGAAAAGACGGATGTGGCTAGATCGTCTCGGCTATTGATCCAGATTATATATACACTTAATATAGTCGGAAACGCTTCCTTCTGCCTGTTGCCTACTTTTCAACGAAGCCTTTTTAGTCTACGAGTAACGTGTATAAATAACACACAAAGTGTGGGCGTTGCAGTTTTTGGCGGTTTGTGGGCGTGGCAACTCTTGTTTTGTCTTGAATTCATATTTCTCGTTCGATTTAAGAAGTAAACTTATTTGTTTTACTCTTTTGGGATTTGGAATATTTTCGTGTACTGCTGAAACAGCATGCTGTTACCAAGAGTAATTTACTTGGTGTTCTTTATTCTCTTTTTTTTGTATAATAATTAAATATTTAATATAAATTTAGGCAAACAATTTCAATATTATATTTCTCTTTATTTATTACGTTAAAATTTAAATATATGTATATATGTACATATATATAAATAAATATGTGCGCCTGACTAATTTACCAACTAGCTGTTCTTCAAATCACCACTAATCCAAATCATCACGCAGTCGGCTGCTAAGCCAGCATAGCTGAATGCGACTTTGGCCGACTTAACGAATCCTTCTTTTCTTAAATCTTAAAAAATAAATTGATAAAAGTGTGGCGATTATCTGATGAAAATGCCAACGGCATTTTTGATGAATTGTCCGCAGATTGGCGATGAAGCAGTTCCAATGCTACTGCAGGACAACTTGTAATTTTGGTGTGGCCTTTCATAACTGGTAAGTTGCGCCTTTTTGAGAATAAGCCTTATCTGCAGACATGCCTTTTTTTGAGGTGTAGGACCAAGGGAATACGGATGGGGAATGTGCGGGCTGGGTGCCAAGCCCCAAAACGATGGCACGAGTCTGCACTTAACTCTAATTAGCACCGCTCTACCGTGAATTGACCTTTGCCAATTGCCAACAGCAACCCTGCCCCGAAATAAAATTGACCAAATGCAAACAAACAGAATGGAAAACTAAATAACTGAAATACTGCCGTACAATGCACCCCACAACTAGCAAATACGATCTCGAAAAATAAAATACTGGCACGCATACCAGCCAGCAATCCACTTTTGAATAATTGCTGGTATTAGTCTAAAGTTCAACTGTGCTATAGTGGCACACATGGTATGTACATACATATGTATATAGGCACACACATAGGCACTCCAGAGCCAAATCAAGCTCGGCGAAAAACATAAAAAAGAATAGTAAGCTCGGTTTGGACTGAAGCGCTTCAAGCACCGATTCAGAATCAGTTTAACGTCAACATCGGTGGCATCAAGACAATATATGTACACACAACAACACAGGCCGAATCATATCAAAAAATATTTTTGGCAGCGTTCAAGGAACAAGAACGGAAACGATAGCAAAAATATCGAGATTAGTGTCAGCGAATACAAAGACGCGAGTGAACGCGGAAGGTAGCGAACCACAGGGTAACAGCGCGGTACAAAGCGGGATGCGCAGCGTAACGGGATCTGATTTCATGTTTTTGTTTTTGTGCCATAACATTTGTGTGCGATTGTCAACAAGAGCAGCTATCTAGCTAGCTAGATTGGTAGATAGATAGATAGATAGATAGATAGATAGATAGATAGATAGATAGATAGATAGATAGATAAGATAGATAGATAGATAGATAGATAGATAGATAAAATA